>NW_021278255.1:0-1105 GCF_002162155.2 Triticum dicoccoides | reverse complement strand
CCCCCAGTGCCCCCGTCCCGCCTAACCCTGTAGCGTTTGACCACGGGATCTAGCCCTTTGATTTTGCACGGACGGGCTTTGACCAGTGGACCTCCCCACCCGGTTGTGTTAGGTCAGCCCATAGGAACACTTTGGAGCAACATCCGGGCCAGACCCAAAGCAAGATCCCCTCCGTGTAGACCCAACGCGTCCGTTTCCCCCCTCCAGGTGTCGGCGGCGGCGCCGTCCGTGAGGGGGGCACACCCTGGACACGCGTGCCGGGCGTTTGGAACCGCCACAACACTTCCAGACTTGTGAGAGGCCGCCTACGCAAGCTTTGGCGGCATGCTAGCCCCCGGAGGCCGCCGGCCACAGCCGTAGACGCGCGAAGGGCAATCCGCGTAGAGGGAATTTTTCGGATACTTCTCCATCACCAAAAATTACGAAAATGTCAGGACCCCGACTCAATGTCACATCGATCTAGCCGGTAACACCTCATATCACTTTGCGGCCTCACGCACGGTATTCCCACGGGTGTCGCCTTACCTTTGCCCGGAACCGTTTGCGCCTTTTGGCTCACGTATATGATAGTGTCGCTAGCATCCATATGATAAGGAGCCCGGGCTGACATGACTAGTCGTAAACCCAAAGTGGCACAGACTTACAGGGACAGGCATCCATGACCCAGCTTCGAACGTGTCGGTCATCAGCAAGTGAGTCCGGGCTGTAGCACTGGGCTAGCAGGACTCCGGTAAACCGGGCTGTAGCGGGCTAACAGGACTCCGGTACTCAAAGCGTGACATTTCCCCAAAGGGACAGACACAGGAACGAAGAAGGACACATGCCGGCCAGCCTAAGTGTTCCAGAGCAGTAGCAAGCTACCATGGCTCAGCGGTAACACTAGGAGACATTTCCCGGTAAGAGAGGCTACTAAAGATAAACAACTAGATAGTCAGATCCCACACATACCAAGCATTTCAATCATACACACAATATGCTCGATATGTGCAAATACAACGAAGCATCACAACATGACTCTATGACACAAGTACTTTATTTAAGGCTCAGAGAGCCATACATGACATACACAAAGGTACGGGTCTCACGACCCAACATACAAGTCATA
>NW_021278254.1:0-2572 GCF_002162155.2 Triticum dicoccoides | reverse complement strand
GTTTCAAATGTTTTTCAATGCCGGTGCACCTCATAATCGTTCACCTCTCGTTATTCTATTGTCCCGGAGTGCTCAAGTTATCTCAGAAGGCTCGCCTTTTCATTCAAGATCAGTTCAACCTATTTTGAGGTCTTATCTTATTCAAGCCATTTAGTTCAACCGGTGCTATCTCCTTTTCAAGTTATTGTTCAACGGTGTTTCTTTTGAGTGGGCCCTAACCCACAGGTCTTTTCCCAGGATCTTACCCGACTCTTCTAATTTTACCGGAGCTATCCTAAATTCATTTCAAATTTGACGTAAGAATGATTTATCATCACTCAAATGCCTTCTCCTAGATCTTTCACAATTCTTTTCACCATTGACTCAACCTTTCCATTTTCCATTCCGGAGTATCTCAACAATTTGGTGGTGTTCCTCATCGTCATTCTCAGATTTTGGAAGACCGAAGAATATTCTTCTTTCAATCTTGCTCTTTTCTCTTCAAGATTCGTGATTCTAGCTCTATGCCATTCTCTCATAATTATTTTCGGTTGTGAGAATTCTTTTCACCCATCCGGAACAATTCAAGATTCTGTTCAGTTTGATTATCCTGAGCCCATCATCTAAGATTTATTCATTCCAGCTTTCAGCTCTCATACTCTAAATCTTACCGGTGCTTCGTTCAAGTGATCTCTAATCAGTTTGTGATCCCTTCGTTCTCTTGTATCTAAATTCTCTCAAGCATCTCCATTCATTTGCTAATTCTTCAAAGTGTTTCTTTATATTCTCTTCGTTCATTTTCAATTCTTACGGTGGTTCTTTCAAGAGTTCCTCTTCCTTCGTTTATCATATTAATTCATTCGTTGTTCCAATCCTACCGGTGGTTCGTTAAAGACGTTCTCAAGTTTTGATATATCTCTTTTAATCCTTTCTACGAGAATAAGTAGTATGCCAAATCCATTGATTGTCATCAATTTAATTGGTGAAGGATAAGCATAATGTAATTCTTATTCTTGTTTCATCCAAGTGATTAATTCCTTATTCCGGAGGTGCATCATATCACATTCTGGGTTCAAGATGCTTTATATTTTCTTTTCCCAGAGTTCCTAGCTCTCACAATTACATCACCATGGAGATTCATTTAAATCATTGCAAGTCTTCACCTTGTGTTTCCATCTTCTCTTGCCTTTCGTTTGAGCATTCTTTTGTTTAACGGAGTTCTTCGGGAAGGTTCTACATGATGGTTCATAAAGGATTTAATTTCTTCTTGAAGTGTTCATTAAGATTCTTTTCTAAGAAACTCAAGCTTTCTTCATATTGTAATCCAAAGTGCATTCTTTCTATCATATTATTGGAGGTGGTATTATGCCATTCTTGATAATTTGAGTTCATGTTTCATGATTCACATGTTGTCAAGGATGAGATAGTTTAAATCCATCATTTTCTTCATTGGAATTATCTTGGGTTATATTTCACCTAAAGCTTTCCTTTAAGGATTGTCGCTCTCATGGTGTTTATCAATGATCCAATTTCGTCATTTATCCTTTCCGGTGCGATATACTTTCTCGTCTCCTTGTTCATATCAATACAATTCTTTTCCCGTGAGTGGCAGGTTGTCACCTCATAATTTGAGATGTACTCCATAAGACCATATCAAGCTTATTCTTTCGTTGTTGGCTTTCTAATAACTCCATTCGACCCTTCTCCTTAAGTTGCCGTTTCAAGCTCTTTTGTCGCAGAAGTTGGCATTTTCTTCTCCATTCTCCTATTTCAATTATCTATCTTCTATTCTTTTGTTCCGGAGGTATTCTGGTCTTGCTATTTTCAACCCATCATCTCGTTTGTGTAAAAGATCATGTTCTTTTCATGCCTATCCATTTAACCGGAGTGTTGCCATAATTGTTCTTTATCGTTCCTTGTACATTTTGTTGCTACCGGAGTGCTTGCTTGTACTTCTTGCACATTGTAACACTTTTCTTGTGTCTTTAAACCTACAAGGGTCTAATAAAGTTCCTTGTTCCTCTTCTCTAACGGAGGTTTCAACTTTGTTCACCTTTGTTGTATTCTTTTCTCGAATTTGTTCAACCTCGCAAGGTTCTTTGGTTTCACTCAATTGTCAAAGAAGCAACTTAGTTTTACCTTTTCTCTTCCTCTTCCTTTTCCCTCCGGTGCCATCCCTAAGATCTCGGGTCGAGATCCTCTCGTAGTGGTGGAGTGTTGTGACGCCCCGAGACCGATGTGCCAGGTGTCTTCCAGTTATTCGCTATTGTTGCTTTGTCATTCGCTTGCGTGTTGCATCTTGCCATGTCATCATGTGCATTGCATCATCATGTTTTCAAAACTTGCATCCGTCCCGGTCTCCTTGTTCCATCCATTGTCCGTTCTGAGCCCAGACACACTTGCACGCGCCCGCGGCATGTCTGAAATAGTATTTTATAAGTGGCAGGAAAATGTTCTCGGAATGGGATGAGAGTTGACGTGTGGTCTTATTATAGTGTAGATTGACCGCCTGTCAAGTTTCATCGCATTCAGAGATCGTTTGATGCCCCAACGGATAACTATAGAAGCAGTATAGTCGGTCTAACGTCGGACG
>NW_021278253.1:0-2121 GCF_002162155.2 Triticum dicoccoides | reverse complement strand
CGTCCGACGTTAGACCGACTATACTGCTTCTATAGTTATCCGTTGGGGCATCAAACGATCTCTGAATGCGATGAAACTTGACAGGCGGTCAATCTACACTATAATAAGACCACACGTCAACTCTCATCCCATTCCGAGAACATTTTCCTGCCACTTATAAAATACTATTTCAGACATGCCGCGGGCGCGTGCAAGTGTGTCTGGGCTCAGAACGGACAATGGATGGAACAAGGAGACCGGGACGGATGCAAGTTTTGAAAACATGATGATGCAATGCACATGATGACATGGCAAGATGCAACACGCAAGCGAATGACAAAGCAACAATAGCGAATAACTGGAAGACACCTGGCACATCGGTCTCGGGGCGTCACAACACTCCACCACTACGAGAGGATCTCGACCCGAGATCTTAGGGATGGCACCGGAGGGAAAAGGAAGAGGAAGAGAAAAGGTAAAACTAAGTTGCTTCTTTGACAATTGAGTGAAACCAAAGAACCTTGCGAGGTTGAACAAATTCGAGAAAAGAATACAACAAAGGTGAACAAAGTTGAAACCTCCGTTAGAGAAGAGGAACAAGGAACTTTATTAGACCCTTGTAGGTTTAAAGACACAAGAAAAGTGTTACAATGTGCAAGAAGTACAAGCAAGCACTCCGGTAGCAACAAAATGTACAAGGAACGATAAAGAACAATTATGGCAACACTCCGGTTAAATGGATAGGCATGAAAAGAACATGATCTTTTACACAAACGAGATGATGGGTTGAAAATAGCAAGACCAGAATACCTCCGGAACAAAAGAATAGAAGATAGATAATTGAAATAGGAGAATGGAGAAGAAAATGCCAACTTCTGCGACAAAAGAGCTT
Source organism: Triticum dicoccoides (assembly GCF_002162155.2). Classification (NCBI taxonomy): domain Eukaryota; kingdom Viridiplantae; phylum Streptophyta; class Magnoliopsida; order Poales; family Poaceae; genus Triticum; species Triticum dicoccoides. Next base: position 1,250 of record NW_021278253.1, on the reverse strand, counting down.
GAAACGGCAACTTAAGGAGAAGGGTCGAATGGAGTTATTAGAAAGCCAACAACGAAAGAATAAGCTTGATATGGTCTTATGGAGTACATCTCAAATTATGAGGTGACAACCTGCCACTCACGGGAAAAGAATTGTATTGATATGAACAAGGAGACGAGAAAGTATATCGCACCGGAAAGGATAAATGACGAAATTGGATCATTGATAAACACCATGAGAGCGACAATCCTTAAAGGAAAGCTTTAGGTGAAATATAACCCAAGATAATTCCAATGAAGAAAATGATGGATTTAAACTATCTCATCCTTGACAACATGTGAATCATGAAACATGAACTCAAATTATCAAGAATGGCATAATACCACCTCCAATAATATGATAGAAAGAATGCACTTTGGATTACAATATGAAGAAAGCTTGAGTTTCTTAGAAAAGAATCTTAATGAACACTTCAAGAAGAAATTAAATCCTTTATGAACCATCATGTAGAACCTTCCCGAAGAACTCCGTTAAACAAAAGAATGCTCAAACGAAAGGCAAGAGAAGATGGAAACACAAGGTGAAGACTTGCAATGATTTAAATGAATCTCCGTGGTGATGTAATTGTGAGAGCTAGGAACTCTGGGAAAAGAAAAGATAAAGCATCTTGAACCCAGAATGTGATATGATGCACCTCCGGAATAAGGAATTAATCACTTGGATGAAACAAGAATAAGAATTACATTATGCTTATCCTTCACCAATTAAATTGATGACAATCAATGGATTTGGCATACTACTTATTCTCGTAGAAAGGATTAAAAGAGATATATCAAAACTTGAGAACGTCTTTAACGAACCACCGGTAGGATTGGAACAACGAATGAATTAATATGATAAACGAAGGAAGAGGAACTCTTGAAAGAACCACCGTAAGAATTGAAAATGAACGAAGAGAATATAAAGAAACACTTTGAAGAATTAGCAAATGAATGGAGATGCTTGAGAGAATTTAGATACAAGAGAACGAAGGGATCACAAACTGATTAGAGATCACTTGAACGAAGCACCGGTAAGATTTAGAGTATGAGAGCTGAAAGCTGGAATGAATAAATCTTAGATGATGGGCTCAGGATAATCAAACTGAACAGAATCTTGAATTGTTCCGGATGGGTGAAAAGAATTCTCACAACCGAAAATAATTATGAGAGAATGGCATAGAGCTAGAATCACGAATCTTGAAGAGAAAAGAGCAAGATTGAAAGAAGAAT
>NW_021278252.1:0-1396 GCF_002162155.2 Triticum dicoccoides | reverse complement strand
CATTCTTGACATATGTAATTACTACCTCCTTCACTGGCGCCTCATCAAGGCCTAACAGTTCACGAAGAGTAATACCTAAGTTGGCCGCTTGTTCTCTGGCACTCGTTACAGTCAATCCCTGTGCTGCCGCAGCTTGTATGATCTCGGGGGCATCCGGACAGAAGGCTTCCACTATAAGCGGGGCAATCGATTGTTTACTTTGTTCCCCGAGCTGGGCAACTTGTTTCCCGCTTTTTTTACTTTCGGCCTTCTCCCGCTCTTTGTTCTCCTTGAACATGAGTGCCTGCCTGCGAAGTTCACGTGCATAGTCGTTAGGCAGATTCTTCGCGGCTTGGGACGGTGTGCTCAAAAATGACTTAGCCCACTTCTTTTGCTCATCAGAAAATACTGGCTTGGGCTCGAGCTCTCTTTTCTTCTTGCAGTCCGCCTTCCATTTCTCCAAATCAGCAGCCGCGGCCGCGTCGACTTCCTCGGCACTACGTTCCCAAGGCCTTGTGGGGAGAGGCTTCAGTGATGGCTCCGGTACCTTTGTGGTCTTAGGTACATAAGGGTCCGGGTTAATAATCCAGGACTGCTTCTGCTTCTTTGCCGGAGGTGGATTGGGGGGCGGCGTCTGATCACCCGCCGGACGAGGACTGGGGGGCGGCGGCTGATCACCCGCCGGACGTTGTGGACTGGGGGGCGGCGTCGGCTGACGTGACGGAGGTGTAGGTGAACCGCCACCACCACCACCACCACCACCACCGCCACCGCCACCACCACCACCGTAGGGGGGTGGACTTGTTTTCCTTGGCGCCTCGCCTGGAAACTTGATAAACTTCTTTTGCCATAGAATGAAATGGCGCTTGACATCTCCAAGTCTTTTCTCCCCTTCAGGTGTAGCAATGTCAATCTCCAGGTCCTCAAACCCTTGGACTATGTCCTCCACCGTGACACGAGCATAGCCATCTTGAATGGGGTTGTTGTGGTGGAGAGCTCCAGGTAAACATGGTAAAGCACTGCCGATGGCTACCTTCATGGACATGTTCCCGATAGGATAATACAGATGACATTCTTTCATCTCCTTTATATCGTCCACGGGGTAGCGAGGAGGCTCCGGTGAAGTAATTTCGACCACCAGAGGCTCCGGTGCAGTAATTTCGACCACCAGAGGCTCCGGTGCAGTAATTTCGATCGTCGGTGCATCTGCACCAGCCGGTGGGGCCTCCGTGGAAGCCACGCTGCTTCTCCGCTGCTGGCTTCCGAGATCCGCTGGATGATCTTCATGCTGCACCCGAGCTGCATCTCTTTCGGCTACTAGTACACTCATGGTTTTCTTCATCACATCCATTTCCGATGCCAACCGCGCCACAACATCTGCTTCCCGATCCATCTTTCTCTTACGGCTTCTGTAACC
>NW_021278251.1:7775-8602 GCF_002162155.2 Triticum dicoccoides | reverse complement strand
ACAAAACTACTCTGAGTGGGGAGCAATCCTCCCACTTGGGGGCTTAGCTGCGACCCCGTACTCGCCTAAGTTACAAAACTACTCTGAGTGGAGAGCAATCCTCCTACTCGGGGGTTAGCTGTGATCCTGTACTCGCGTAAGTTACAAAACTACTCCGAGTGGAGCGCAATACTCCCACTCGGGGGCTTACCTCCGACCCCGTGCTCGCCTAAGTTATAAAACTACTCTGAGTGGAGAGCAATCCTCCCACACGGGGGCTTAGCTATGACCCCGTACTCGCCTAAGTTACAAAGCTATTCCAAGTGGAGAGAAATCCTCCCACTCGGCGGCTTAGCCGCGAACCCGATTCGCCTAAGTTTCAAAGAGCTTAGTCGCAAACCCGATTCGCCTAAGTAACAAAAGATATTCCGGGTGGAGAGCAATCCTCCCACTCAGGGGCTTAGCTGCGACCCCGGGTCGCCTAAGTTACAAAACTACTCTGAGTGTAGAGCAATCCTCCCACTCGAGGGTTTAGCTACGACACCGTACTCGCCTACGTTACAAAACTACTCTGAGTGGGGAGCAATCCTCCCACTTGGGGGCTTAGCTGCGACCCCGTACTCGCCTAAGTAACAAAAGTACTACGAGTGGGGATCAAGCCTCCCACTCGGGGTCCTAGCTGCGACCCCGTACTCGCCTAAGTTACAAAACTACTGCGAGTAGAGAGCAACCCTCCCACTCGGGGGCTTAGCTGTGACCCTGTACTCGCCTAGGTTACAAAACTACTACGAGCGGGGAGAAATACTCCCACTCGGGAGCTTAGCTACGACCCCGTACTCACCTAAGTT
>NW_021278251.1:1073-1812 GCF_002162155.2 Triticum dicoccoides | reverse complement strand
ATCCTCGCACTCAGGGGCTTAGCTGCGACCCCGTACTCGCCTAACTTTCTAAAATACTCCGAGTGGAGAGCAATCCTCCCACTCGGGGGCTTAGCTGCGACCCCGTACTCGCCTAAGTTACAAAACTACTCTGAGTGGAGCGCAATACTACCACTCGGGGGATTACCTGCGACCCCGTGCTCGCCTAATTTATAAAACTACTCCGAGTGGAGACCAATACTCCCACTCGGGGGCTTAGCTACGACCCCGTACTCGCCGAAGTTACAAAGCTATTCCGAGTGGAGAGAAATCCTCCCACTCGGCGGCTGAGCCGCGAACCCGATTCGCCTAAGTAACAAAAGTTGTTCCTGGTGGAGAGCAATCCTCCCACTCAGGGGCTCAGCTGCGACCCCGGGTCGCCTAAGTTACAAAACTACTCTGAGTGGAGAGCAATCCTCCCTCTCGGGGGCTTAGCTGCGACCCCGTACTCGCCTAAGTAACAAAAGTACTCCGAGTGGGGACCAAGCCTCCCACTCGGGGTCCTAGCTGCGACCCCGTACTCACCTAAGTTACAAAACTACTCCGAGTAGAGAGCAACCCTCCCACTCGGGGGCTTAGCTGCGACCCCGTACTCGCCTAGGATACAAAACTACTGCGAGCGGGGAGCAATTCTCCCACTCAGGGGCTTAGCTACGACCTCGTACTCGCCTAAATTAAAAAATTACTCCGAGTGGAGAGCAATCCTCCCACTCAGGTGCTT
>NW_021278251.1:0-729 GCF_002162155.2 Triticum dicoccoides | reverse complement strand
GGGCTTAGCTGTGACCCCGTATTCGCCAAAGTTACAAAACTACTCTGAGTGGAGAGAAATCCTCCCACTCTGGGGCTTAGCCGCGAACCCAATTCGCCTAAGTTTCAAAGGGCTTAGTCGCAAACCCGATTCACCTAAGTTACAAAATCTATTCCGAGTGAAGAGCAATCCTCCCACTCGGGGGCTTAGCTGTGACCCCGGGTCGCCTAAGTTACAAAACTACTCTGAGTGGAGAGCGATCCTCCCACTCGGGGGCTTGCTGCAACCCCGTACTCGCCTAAGTTACAAAACTACTCTGAGTGGGGAGCAATCCTCCCACTCGGGGGCTTAGCTGCCACCCTGTCCTCGCCTAATTAACAAGACTACTACGAATGTGGACCAATCCTCCCACTCGGAGTCTTAGCTGTGACCCGTACTCGCCTAGGTTACAAAACTACCGCGAGCGGGGAGCAATACTCCCACTCGCGGCCTTAGCTGCGACCCCGTACTCGCCTAAATTACAAAACTACTCTGAGTGGAGAGTAATCCTCCAACTCGGGGGTTAGCTGCGACCCCGTACTCGCCAAATTTACAAAACTACTCCGAGTGGAGCGCAATACTCCCACTCGGGGGCTTACCTGCGACCCCGTGTTCGCCTAATTTATAAAACTACTCTCAGTGGAGAGCAATCCTCCCACTCGGGGGCTTAGCTGCGACCCCGTACTCGCCTAAGTAACTAAACCTATTCCA
>NW_021278250.1:0-1865 GCF_002162155.2 Triticum dicoccoides | reverse complement strand
TTGCATAATTCTCATAGTTACAGGAACTTGTATAAGTCATGAAGAAAGCAATAGCAGTATACTAAACGATCAAGTGCTAGGCTAACGGAATGGGTCATGTCAATCACATCATTCTCCTAATGATGTGATCCCATTAATCAAATGACAACACATGTCTATGGTTAGGAAACATAACCATCTTTGATCAATGAGGCTAGTCAAGTAGAGGCATACTTGTGACTATATGTTTGTCTATGTATTCATACATGTATTATGTTTCCGGTTAATACAATTCTAGCATGAATAATAAACATTTATCATGAAATAAGGAAATAAATAATAACTTTATTATTGCCTCTAGGGCATATTTCCTTCAGTCTCCCACTTGCACTAGAGTCAATAATCTAGTTCACATCGCCATGTGATTTAACACCAATAATCATATCTGTATATGATTAACACCCATAGTTCACATCGTCATGTGACCAACACCCAAAGGGTTTACTAGAGTCAATAATCTAGTTCACATCGCTATGTGATTAACACCCAAAGAGTACAAAGGTATGATCATGTTTTGCTCGTGAGAGAAGTTTAGTCAACGGGTCTGTCACATTCAGAGCCGTATGTATTTTGCAAATATTGTATGTCTACAATACTCTGCACGGAGCTACTCTAGCTAATTGCTCCCACTTTCAATATGTATCCAGATTAAGACTTAGAGTCATCTGGATCAGTGCCAAAACTTGTATCGACGTATCCTTTTACGATGAACCTTTTGTCACCTCCATAATTGAGAAACATATCCTTATTCCACTAAGGATAATTTTGACCAATGTCTAGTGATCTACTCCTAGATCACTATTGTACTCCCTTGCCAAACCAGGGTAGAGTATACAATAGGTCTGGTTCACAGCATAGCATACCTTATAGAACCTATGACTGAGGCATAGGGAATGACTTTTCATTCTCTTTCTATTTTCTGCCATGGTCGGGTCTTGAGTCTTACTCAAATTCACACCTTGCAACACAGGCAAGAACTCCTTCTTTGACTGTTCCATTTTGAACTACTTCAAAATCTTGTCAAGGTATGTACTCGTTGAAAATCTTATCAAGCGTCTTGATCTATCTCAATAGATCTTGATGCTCAATATGTAAGTAGCTTTACCGAGGTCTTTATTTTAAAGAACTCCTTTCAAACACTCCTTTATGCTTTGCAGAATAATTCTACATTATTTCCGATCAACAATATGTCATTCACATATACTTATCAGAAATGCTGTAGTGCTCCCACTCACTTTCTTTTAAATGCAGGCTTCACCGTACGTCTGTACAAAACTATATGCTTTGATCAACTCATCAAAGCGTATATTCCAACTCCGAGATGCTTGCACCAGTCCATAGATGGATCGCTGGAGCATGCACATTTTGTTAGTACCTTTAGGATTGACAAAACCTTCTGGTTGCATCATATACAATTCTTCTTTGAGAAAACCATTAAGGAATGCAGTTTTGACATCCATTTGCCAGATTTCATAAATTGTGGCAATTGCTAACATGATTCGGACAGACTTAAGCATCGCTACAGTTGAGAAAATCTCATTGTAGTCAACACCTTGAACTTGTCAAAACCCTTTTTGCGACAAGTCGAGCTTTGTAGATAGTAACACTACTATCAACGTCCGTCTTCCTCTTGAAGATCAATTTATACAATATGGCTTGCCGATCATCGGGCAACTCCACCAAAGTCCACACTTTGTTCTCATACATGGATCCCATCTCAGATTTCATGGCCTTAAGCCATTTTGCGGAATCTGTGCTCATCATCGCTTCCTCATAGTTCGTAGGTTCATCATGGTCTAGTAACATGACTTCCAGAACAGGATTAC
>NW_021278249.1:0-2258 GCF_002162155.2 Triticum dicoccoides | reverse complement strand
AAAAAACCCAAGGTTAGTTCATCCCTCTTAGGGGGGATCTCACATCTAGGGGGAGCTTTACTCTAAGAATTGAGCTAAAGCAACTCTAATGGTGTGAACACAACAATGCTTTATGTAAAAGTGGTAACCCCACTTGTGCTTAAACGATGAGTATGACCTATGATCAAATGTCCTCATTTGACTCCTAAGTCAATATACTCATATATAGATGACCTAGTCATCGCCAATTGTTTGATAGATGCTAGAATTGGTTGTGCATGCTTTGCCACATATTTCAATTGCCATTTTATTGTGTGAGCATGTTGATTGCATATTTTATTCATCCGAGGACATCCACTTGTTGTTTTGATTGATTGTTTTTCTTTTCTTTTTCCAAGTGGATGGACAAGAATGCCTAAGAACCCTCTCCAGCTATCTATGATTTTCTTGTCTCAAACTCTATTCGTGCTACATCACAAAATTTGATCAAGTCAGATTCGAACCACTCTGTGTGAGGAGCACTCGGAGTCCCAGATTCGTCATAGACTTAAACTTACAAAACTTCTTTGTGCTTTTCGGTCTGACTGATTCCTCCATTTCGGTCATACCGAGATCACTAAGTCGATCTAGGTTTTCAATCTCGGTGCAACCGATTTGAACCTTTCGGTCACACCGATTTTTAGTAACTGCTTGCAGTTATGAATCTTGGTGCCACCGAGTTGTTCCACTCGGTCACACCGACAGGGTCGGGCTATATATACTCACGGGCAAAATTTTGGAAATTTCTCCGAAACCCCTTCGCCCGCGCATAGCTCGCGCTGCCTCCTGGGTCTTCGGATCGTCCTCCTCGTCGCCAGCCACCTCCTGTCACTGGTCTCCGCCGCCGTCAACGGAATTCTTCCCTGCCATTGCCGCCGTAGCGAGTTCATCGCCGAACTAGGGTATGGACTCGATCACAGAGCTATCCCCGTCCGATTCCTAGCACATTGTGTTCATCATTAATCTTGCCACGATTGAAACAATCTTATCCAGTCAAAACACTGTGTAGATTAGAGTTGAATTGAAAATTTAGGGTTAGGTTTCCGCTGAAACCATCTCGGACCCACCGAGTTGTGGAACTCGGTACCACCGATTCGGCTCAGGCCATTGCACATGTAATTTTCGGTCTGACCAAGAATTGCAAATCGGTGTGACCGAGTTCAGGACTTTGTGAAACCCTAGCAGTCTCGGTGCCACCAAACTGTGACTCGGTCTGACCGAGTTCACTAGTTTAGGTTCCAACAGCTGCTTCGGTATCACCGAGTTTACAAATCGGTTGATCCAAAATGCTTTCTGTGGAATACTAAAACTAAGTTTTTGACTCATTATTTTGCAAAAAAACTCTGCATTTTGTGATGCTCATCCACTCTATCTCATCTATATCTATTCACAGGGTCTGCTGTCAGTGTTTGCAATATGTCTGATCAGAGTGACAGCCAGAACAGGTCAGAGGAGCAGGTTCACCTGAGTGAGGGCACTAGTCCCTCTAGCAGTTCAGATGATGGTAGCAGGACCACTCCCAGCAACTTGCCCAAAGCTGCCACCAGAACAAGGAAGAAGAAAACTTCAGAGTCTGAGGATGAAGACTATGTGGCAGTTGAGGATGAGGCCACTTCCAAGAAGAAAGTGCTTAAGAAGGAATATGGCACAGCTGCTTAAACCAAGCCAGGTCTGAAGACCAAGAGGTCAGCAGGGAGACAGCCAATGTCTAAAGCCAGAGCCTCCTCTCAAGCATCTTTGGAATCTCAACCCAAAGAGGCTGCTGCAGAAGGGAAGAAGAGGAAGGAGAGGATCAAAAAGATCACTGCTAGAGTGCTTGGGAGATCCTCAATCATGAGAGATTCTGAAGAGGAAGAGGAAGAAGAGGTTGCTGCACCAGCACCTAAGGCCCAGAAGCTTATGGGTGATGCTATCAGGACAGGGGCTGCTTCATCAAAGCCCAAAGAAGCACCCAAAGCAGCCTCCAAGCCCAAGAGTGCACCAAAGAGAAATACCAGAAACATCCCTGCAGCTGAGAAGAACAAGGCCCCAGTGCCTGAGACTGTTGCTGAAGAAGAAGGAAATGAAGAGCATGTTCTGAGAAAATTGAAGCCAAAAATTCCAGACCACAATGATGCTCATCCTGTGGCTGAGAACATGAAGATCAGGAGAGACTCAGGGTTGAGGCTATGGAGAGAGACAAATCCATATGCTACCAGGAGAAGGACTGCTATTGATTACAGGTTCCACACAAAGGAACA
>NW_021278248.1:0-2258 GCF_002162155.2 Triticum dicoccoides | reverse complement strand
AAAAAACCCAAGGTTAGTTCATCCCTCTTAGGGGGGATCTCACATCTAGGGGGAGCTTTACTCTAAGAATTGAGCTAAAGCAACTCTAATGGTGTGAACACAACAATGCTTTATGTAAAAGTGGTAACCCCACTTGTGCTTAAACGATGAGTATGACCTATGATCAAATGTCCTCATTTGACTCCTAAGTCAATATACTCATATATAGATGACCTAGTCATCGCCAATTGTTTGATAGATGCTAGAATTGGTTGTGCATGCTTTGCCACATATTTCAATTGCCATTTTATTGTGTGAGCATGTTGATTGCATATTTTATTCATCCGAGGACATCCACTTGTTGTTTTGATTGATTGTTTTTCTTTTCTTTTTCCAAGTGGATGGACAAGAATGCCTAAGAACCCTCTCCAGCTATCTATGATTTTCTTGTCTCAAACTCTATTCGTGCTACATCACAAAATTTGATCAAGTCAGATTCGAACCACTCTGTGTGAGGAGCACTCGGAGTCCCAGATTCGTCATAGACTTAAACTTACAAAACTTCTTTGTGCTTTTCGGTCTGACTGATTCCTCCATTTCGGTCATACCGAGATCACTAAGTCGATCTAGGTTTTCAATCTCGGTGCAACCGATTTGAACCTTTCGGTCACACCGATTTTTAGTAACTGCTTGCAGTTATGAATCTTGGTGCCACCGAGTTGTTCCACTCGGTCACACCGACAGGGTCGGGCTATATATACTCACGGGCAAAATTTTGGAAATTTCTCCGAAACCCCTTCGCCCGCGCATAGCTCGCGCTGCCTCCTGGGTCTTCGGATCGTCCTCCTCGTCGCCAGCCGCCTCCTGTCGCTGGTCTCCGCCGCCGTCAATGGAATTCTTCCCTGCCATTGCCGCCGTAGCGAGTTCATCGCCGAACTAGGGTATGGACTCGATCACAGAGCTATCCCCGTCCGATTCCTAGCACATTGTGTTCATCATTAATCTTGCCACGATTGAAACAATCTTATCCAGTCAAAACACTGTGTAGATTAGAGTTGAATTGAAAATTTAGGGTTAGGTTTCCGCTGAAACCATCTCGGACCCACCGAGTTGTGGAACTCGGTACCACCCATTCGGCTCAGGCCATTGCACATGTAATTTTCGGTCTGACCAAGAATTGCAAATCGGTGTGACCGAGTTCAGGACTTTGTGAAACCCTAGCAGTCTCGGTGCCACCAAACTGTGACTCGGTCTGACCGAGTTCACTAGTTTAGGTTCCAACAGCTGCTTCGGTATCACCGAGTTTACAAATCGGTTGATCCAAAATGCTTTCTGTGGAATACTAAAACTAAGTTTTTGACTCATTATTTTGCAAAAAAACTCTGCATTTTGTGATGCTCATCCACTCTATCTCATCTATATCTATTCACAGGGTCTGCTGTCAGTGTTTGCAATATGTCTGATCAGAGTGACAGCCAGAACAGGTCAGAGGAGCAGGTTCACCTGAGTGAGGGCACTAGTCCCTCTAGCAGTTCAGATGATGGTAGCAGGACCACTCCCAGCAACTTGCCCAAAGCTGCCACCAGAACAAGGAAGAAGAAAACTTCAGAGTCTGAGGATGAAGACTATGTGGCAGTTGAGGATGAGGCCACTTCCAAGAAGAAAGTGCTTAAGAAGGAATATGGCACAGCTGCTTAAACCAAGCCAGGTCTGAAGACCAAGAGGTCAGCAGGGAGACAGCCAATGTCTAAAGCCAGAGCCTCCTCTCAAGCATCTTTGGAATCTCAACCCAAAGAGGCTGCTGCAGAAGGGAAGAAGAGGAAGGAGAGGATCAAAAAGATCACTGCTAGAGTGCTTGGGAGATCCTCAATCATGAGAGATTCTGAAGAGGAAGAGGAAGAAGAGGTTGCTGCACCAGCACCTAAGGCCCAGAAGCTTATGGGTGATGCTATCAGGACAGGGGCTGCTTCATCAAAGCCCAAAGAAGCACCCAAAGCAGCCTCCAAGCCCAAGAGTGCACCAAAGAGAAATACCAGAAACATCCCTGCAGCTGAGAAGAACAAGGCCCCAGTGCCTGAGACTGTTGCTGAAGAAGAAGGAAATGAAGAGCATGTTCTGAGAAAATTGAAGCCAAAAATTCCAGACCACAATGATGCTCATCCTGTGGCTGAGAACATGAAGATCAGGAGAGACTCAGGGTTGAGGCTATGGAGAGAGACAAATCCATATGCTACCAGGAGAAGGACTGCTATTGATTACAGGTTCCACACAAAGGAACA
>NW_021278247.1:0-1637 GCF_002162155.2 Triticum dicoccoides | reverse complement strand
TACTTCTTGTGCTAATTTTTTGGCTTTAGATTTTATGAACTATGCAAGTTACTCATCTATTCATGTGTCATATATGCAAAAATCAAGGGAAGTAAAAATGGATGACATATACATATACAACATGTACACCTTGTCTCTTTTGTTAGCCACATTTCAGATTAAGCAACGCCGAGGACGGCTTTATATTCAAGAAGGGGAGGATGATGAGGACATGACTACCTTGGATATGACCAAAAATATTGCATATATGCATATTTGTCAGGTGATTTCTAGTGCAAACTATTCAATAATCTATTTATGTTATCCAGAACAAAAATACTTCACACACTTTTGTGTTTTGTCTAATTGCAGGTGTATGGGACATTTGTACAATCCACATATGAAGATAAGGAAGAAAGAGATGTTTATTTGTTGTCCAAAAAGTTCTCTCACGTCACTTTTGGCCCAAGAGAAGATAGAGTCCAAGTCTCTCACGTTCTGGATTCAGATTCGGAATGCACAGACACACCTGACTCAAAACGCAGACAAGTTTTTCATACGGACTCCGAATTGGGTGATTCTTTTTTTCTTAGAAACTAGATTTCGTGCACTTTCCAACCCAATTGGAATCAACTTCAAATTCGTCCGGAGCGTTGAGTTGTGGACGAAACAATCTGATGCTGCAGCAGAATCCGAGTCAAACTACAAGTCCAAAGGTGTTACATCACCTCCACTTGGGCCCATTGGCCTTGTACGACCTAGATTTAGTTTTAGGCTGCCTTGGGACGTCCTCCCACCTCATTGGCCGCCACCCCTTGCTCCTATATAAGTAGATCCATCTAGTAGCTTTTCCTTGGGATTTGTTTAGTTAAAAGTTAGCCATTGCAACTTCGTGTGCTTCGTTTGTGTCCAACGACCAGACCAAGACCACTTTTCGGATCCCCACCATTATCAATACTTCATACATATGCGTGATATTCAGATTGCTTTTATCATATTCTTGCTTGTTCTTCGATTGCTTGCAGGAATAGACCTTCGTGGTCAGGTTGATCGTGCTCCGGCGTGGTCAATAACCTCTTGGAGTTGGTTTAGCGATTGCTAAGGCACAACGTCGTTGCACGTTTGTAGTCGGATCGTCAAAGTCGTCTCCACCAAATCGATAGTTATCATCTCATCGAAAGATCGGGACACCCCGCCTCTATCAAATGTTCATCCTTCTCCAAGCTAGGCCCTTCATTTGTAAGCAAAACAAATGTATCCAATTTAGGCAGCATCATATTCTCATGAACATTAGAATCATTACCAAGAAACGAAAGTACCTGGTAATTTAGTTGGCGTGCACGAGCTCTAGTAATTGGTCCAGTATGTATAGCAGCAGGGGCTGTGGGTGTAACAATTGTATTGATGTCCTCATCATCCTCCCCTTCTTGAAATGAAGTTGTCCTCGACGGAAGTTCATCTTCCTCACCCAAATAAGGCTTCAAATCTGCAATGTTAAAAGTGGGACTAACCCCAAAATCTGCAGGCAGCTCAAGTTTATATGCATTATCATTTATTTTCTCTAACACCTTAAAGGGACCATCAGCACGTGGCATTAACTTTGATTTGCGCAAATCAGGAAATCTATCCTTACGCAAATGTAACCAAACAAGATCTCC
>NW_021278246.1:0-1137 GCF_002162155.2 Triticum dicoccoides | reverse complement strand
CCGAAATATACCAGATCTGACTCGCATAATGGTCATCATAGAGTAGGCGGCGTCCTGCACAGCCATCTCAATAGTAACCCCGAGTCCATAAGAGCAGTGAAGAGGTTCGGTGGATCCAGGATAAGATGGAAATATCCTGACAGTGCAGAGATACTGGCTTTGATTAAAATCTCGGAATTGCTCTTCGACCGTGTACTCAGGATACCAGCGGTATCCAGCCTCAGTCATTACCCTGACCAACTTGGCAGTATGGCCGGGTACATCTAGGCATCGAGTCAGGCGAACCACTTGATTGAGGTCGCGAGTGGCCATCTGAAAGCACAATCATAATGCAAAGGCATTAGAATTTCTAGCGAAATTTTGGCAGCATAACAGCTGTAAATGCTCAAGAAGGATTTTGAGACATTTGACAAAGGATTTCATACACACTCAACATCATCATATCAAAGTTCTGAATCCATTCTAACAACATAATGTGGTAGTAAAACTGAACTAGGCTTGTATCCGTCAAACTTATAAGGTACTACTGATTAGTAACACGTGATCCTAATAGAGAGAACAGACCCTAATTCCTTATCCCCCGGTGGAAGAATGGACTGACTCAGATCAGAATGTCGTAAGATAAAGGAGTAAAAAGAGCCTTACGTTCCATCCCACAAACAATTCCCCTACATATAACTAAAGAATTTCTAGACTCAACATCGACCAGTTTGGCTTGGAGAACCTACAGGCAACCTGGCTCTGATACCAACGCTGTCAGGACCCCGACTCAATGTCACATCGATCTAGCCGGTAACACCTCATATCACTTTGCGGCCTCACGCACGGTATCCCCACGGGTGTCGCCTTACCTTTGCCCGGAACCGTTTGCGCCTTTTGGCTCACGTATATGATAGTGTCGCTAGCATCCATATGATAAGGAGCCCGGGCTGACATGACTAGTCGTAGACCCAAAGTGGCACAGACTTACAGGGACAGGCATCCATGACCCAGCTTCGAACGTGTCGGTCATCAGCAAGTGGGTCCGGGCTGTAGCACTGGGCTAGCAGGACTCCGGTAAACCGGGCTGTAGCGGGCTAACAGGACTCCGGTACTCAAAGCGTGACATTTCCACGAAGGGACAGACACGGGAACGAA
>NW_021278245.1:0-1019 GCF_002162155.2 Triticum dicoccoides | reverse complement strand
AGCATTTGCATTTTGTTCCCAGCTTGCACCGCCAATGTGCCATTCTACCATGGGTCTCTTCCATTTCCGGTGATAAGCAAAATTCATCCATTACGTTGTCTTCAACAAGGTAATCCACATCATCCAAGTCTGAGTATGTCATCCTACTGACCCCCTCCAAACGATCGCTTGGGAATTGCCTTAGGCTGATATAGAGAGTCTCAATGATCTCTATATCAAAGGTAATTCTTTTTGCCACTTAAGGGGATATATCTTCGAGTCACCTTCCCTAAGGTGCATCATTTTGGTGTCATGTCAACTCAACTCCTCGCTACGTTGACAACCGATTACCACCTTCTTAAGTGTGGAATTGTTGTCCACCTAGTGAACCTTCGTCATCCGTTTCTTTCCACCCCTCTTGATGTGTATCTCGTGTCTCAACCCGAGAGATGGTCCTATGTCTCATTCCGTAAGTTAATCTTGAGTTGTTCGATCTCCGAGGAGATCGACCCTTCTAGAGTCTCCTTCTCCCCCCCCCCCTGTCATGTTGACAGGATTTCTCAGAACAAGACATCAAGACACTGATGGTGAATGAATCAACGTTCAACTGAAGTGCACCCTGGATCGTGAAGATTATACTAGTTTGCGTTACCCCTTCATCTTACCCTACGCCTGAATCTCGAGACGAGATTCTTGTTTAGTGGGGGTGAGTTGTCACATCCCTAGCTGCTGGTAGTGCTCTAGGCTAGCCTCATGTGAGCATCATGTTTTATTTCAAATGAAATTTGAATTGAGGAATTTTCAAAGCCTCAGAAACCTTCTAAAAATGATCAACATTAAAATCTCCTCAAAGAAGTCCAAAAAAATGTTCCTCTTAGTCTCTGAAAATATTGCAAAGAGGTAAAACTCAAAACAATATTTTTGGTATCTCAGAGTTAATTATTTTGGGCCATTTGAATTAATCCAATAACTATTTGCTTTGGATTTATATTTAATATATATTAAATATGACTCCAATAATTCTGGAAGTTTGTGAGTGG
>NW_021278244.1:0-1014 GCF_002162155.2 Triticum dicoccoides | reverse complement strand
CCGGTCCTTCCGTTGCCTCTTCGGCTGGCTGCTATCTGTGCGTGCGCCGCCATCATCAGTGGTGGCATCCTCGGCGGCACCATCAGTGGTGGCATTAGTGTGGTCATCCTCGGCGGCACCATCCGTGGTCTCAGGATCGGTGGGGAAGGCGGCGGCCTCATACAAGTGAGGTTGTTCCTCCATCTCCTGGGACAGCTCCCAGAATGCCTTGCCGCCCGAACCCCCGGCCTCATCGTTGTGGGCCATGTTTCTCTCTAAATAGAAACAAAGTTTGGTCAAAAAGTTGGTTATTGTCAAGGAACAAGATCATGGTCTCATCATTTAGGGTTTGTCGACACCGAGGCATCCTAAAATCTAAGCTTTTATCATTGAGGGTTTTTCGATGCCAAGGCACCCTAAAAGCCTAACTTTTCATCATTTCGGTTTTTATCGACACCGAGGCACCCTAAAAGCCATGCATTAGTCACAAGTACGCCGGGGCACTTGATCCTACTTAATTAACTACTAAGATACCCCGGCCTATGCATTAGTCACAAGTACCCCATATGTCCTATTTTGTCATGCTAAAATTCACGGAAAATTTCAGCATGACCTTTGCTGAAAATAGGACATATGGAGTACCCGAATTTGCCGGAACGGAAGTTAATCGACATTCCGGCAAACTCAAGGGCCTCTCGGGGTACCTGCAAAATCATCACGACACGATGGTTGGAGACAAAACCCAGCAAACTAGCAAAATCATCACAAATTGTTTTCTGTTAAAGATGATCATCATCTTTACAAGTCTTTCTCAATGTGATCACAAGTAATTCAGAGGCATCACAAGTAATTCAGAGCATCACAAGGCATTAGTAGTTCAGTACATGAACAAGTTTTACAAACCCATATAAGAACAAGTGAATTCTAGTCCCATTGACACTCCTGGTTTTCTACAAACACCAAGTACTAGGGCACACAAAAGTTCTGAAATTTGTGTGCCTAACTGAATTAACTGAATTTTCAGTAACCGAATAA
>NW_021278243.1:0-2695 GCF_002162155.2 Triticum dicoccoides | reverse complement strand
ACGAACTAGAATTAGCTGGTTCACTTGGATTAGTCTGTGTTAACATAGTAAGTTAGCAAGACCATGTCTAGTGAGATATATCAGCAAGAGCAGCTGCATTTGCTTCAATTGTACTCTGTATGTTTGAGAGGGATATATCTTTAGAATATTGCCTTCATATACTATCTAATTTCTGCAGTTATTGAAGTTAAAATGCACGATGCTGGTGACTAACCAGAGAAGTTCTTTGAGTTCCATACATTGAGTAAAACATTTCAACCTGTTATTGAGTTAGCTATATATATATCCGTGATACCATTTTTGTACTGTGATAGTTTCTCATATTTCTATATTATACTTGTATACATTATTCCTATTTGAAGTCATCAACTGAGCTGTTGTAAACATTACTACCATGTGCTGCTTCCTTTTTCATGCTTTGCTACTATAGATGATTTGCTTGAACTGAGATGATTAGTGTATTTGTGCTTATAATTATGCTTCTATGTGATTGTTGCAGCATGACCCAACCAAATAAACATTTTGTGCCTTGATCTAGCTCTAAAAGTGTGGTGTTACCTCTCTTTACAGGAGCTCTGGGCTGAAGAAATTTGAAGAAGCTTGAAGCCGGACAAAGTAAAGAGTAGCGAGTAATAATGTAGTGCTAGTTATGTTATACAGTAGCCAGCATATCTGGTTGTATGAACACTATTGTAAATACTGTAATTTCGTATTTGTACAGTAGTCAGCATATTTGGTGCTAATATTGGTATCATTTTATAATTTCACATGTTCTCTTGCCACATTTGAAATATTTTTCATTTGTTTATTGTGAAAGTGTGAGAAATATAAAGATGACCAGTGTGACAAACGAAAAGGCCAAGGCCCAAAAAGTAGATGGAATGTAAAAAGGCCGAGGCCCAAAAGAGAAATGGATTATAAAAGGGTTGAGGCTGAAAAAAATGTACTATAAAAGGCAATGGCCAAGAAAAAATGCCGAATTGCTGGGCTAGGCCCATGTAGCTAGCAAAAATTAATAGGAAAAATAAATATTAAAAAGGCCGAATTAATGGGCTCGGCCCATATAAACACCAAATTGGATCGAGCTGAATCTTGTGCCACATCAGCTTGCCACGCTGGATGACTACGTGGCCTGGTGAGGTTGCTAGTGACCAAAACAAGACAGTAGGCTTATTTTGGTCGTAAATGTCTACAGCCTTCTCACAAAAAAGGTCAAAAATGTCAGTTTACGATGGCCAGCTTTTGACCTTCTGGTTTTGGTCACAAAAAGGTCGCAAATAAAAAACTATGACCATTCAGTGACCAATAGTGGTGGTCACAAGTTGACATATTTTTTGTAGTGCGCCTTTTTGGTCACAAAAAGGTCGCAAATAAAAAACTATGACCATTCAGTGACCAATAGTGGTGGTCACAAGTTGACATATTTTTTGTAGTGCGCCTTGCGTTGATTCCACTTACCAAAATTCACATATATTCCAAAAAAATCTCCGTATGTTTTTATCCCGTTTGAACTCCGTTTGATATGGATTTTCTGCGAAACAAAAAACATGCAACAAACAGGAAGTGGCACTGGGCACTGGATCAATATGTTAGTCCCAAAATAGTATAAAAAGTTGTCAGAAGTATATGAAAGTTGTAGAATATTGGCATGAAACAATCAAAAATTGTAGATATGACGGAGACGTATCAGTGGTGGTATGGGACGTCCCCTCCATCAACATATCGGGTTCGATATGGCTCGGTAGGTGACACATGTGCCTCTTTCGGAATTGTCGGGTTGTGCCTATCGCCGGCAGGTGAAGGCACCGGTGGATGCTATGCAATACATCTTATATGAATACATCAAGTCATGCCTAATACCAGCAAGTGATGCACGGTGGCTCTGATAGAGGTGTCATGTTTAGCCTGTTTCTGTTGGATCGAAGGTGGTGCGACAGTAGCATGAGCAGGCGGTATGCGACGTCTTTGTCTTCCGTTGTCTTCTCCACAAGTATTCCACTATCGTGGTGTCGGTAGACGGATGAGGGCGGATTGTAGATGGCTTCCAACGATGAGTTTATGCACTCCGGTGGAAACACAAGATCTCTAATCAGCCTATGTCGACGCGCGCCTGCACCGTGTCCTTGCTGAAGGTGGTGGATTGAAGCTTACCTTTGGGGTGAGAATCTGGAGGTCAACCTTGTGGTGGACTTGCCATCATCGGCGCACATGCGGCGATTCCTTCTTGAAGGTGTAGCCTAAGAGTTGTGTATTTTTTGTTTCTGGTGTGTCTTGTAACATAGGGTTAGTGGATATTAGGGAGAGTTACTGTCGCGAGGTATATGGCCTCAGGCTTTGATTTCCGCTTTATTTCCAGGTCGAGGATGTTCGGCTGCTGGATTTTTCTTTTTTAACAATATATGGCCACATGCATTGATCGTTTTGATGCAGAGGTCGTGGGTTATCCTCCTTTTGGAAAAAGAAAAAAAACTCCTTTTCAAAAAAGAAAAAAAACTTGTGAAAAGGCCACACTATAAAATAAGCTTATGAGATTTTAGTCTCTACGCAAACTCATTTGTGTCCTAGTATCATAATGTAAACATCAGATGTAAATCTCCACCTATATATGCAACATGCAGACCCAGAATGCGGAGAGAGTATTTCATTATACACCTTGCAAGTGATCAGGTGAACAATTTGTTGAGACTACAATAAA
>NW_021278242.1:0-2695 GCF_002162155.2 Triticum dicoccoides | reverse complement strand
ACGAACTAGAATTAGCTGGTTCACTTGGATTAGTCTGTGTTAACATAGTAAGTTAGCAAGACCATGTCTAGTGAGATATATCAGCAAGAGCAGCTGCATTTGCTTCAATTGTACTCTGTATGTTTGAGAGGGATATATCTTTAGAATATTGCCTTCATATACTATCTAATTTCTGCAGTTATTGAAGTTAAAATGCACGATGCTGGTGACTAACCAGAGAAGTTCTTTGAGTTCCATACATTGAGTAAAACATTTCAACCTGTTATTGAGTTAGCTATATATATATCCGTGATACCATTTTTGTACTGTGATAGTTTCTCATATTTCTATATTATACTTGTATACATTATTCCTATTTGAAGTCATCAACTGAGCTGTTGTAAACATTACTACCATGTGCTGCTTCCTTTTTCATGCTTTGCTACTATAGATGATTTGCTTGAACTGAGATGATTAGTGTATTTGTGCTTATAATTATGCTTCTATGTGATTGTTGCAGCATGACCCAACCAAATAAACATTTTGTGCCTTGATCTAGCTCTAAAAGTGTGGTGTTACCTCTCTTTACAGGAGCTCTGGGCTGAAGAAATTTGAAGAAGCTTGAAGCCGGACAAAGTAAAGAGTAGCGAGTAATAATGTAGTGCTAGTTATGTTATACAGTAGCCAGCATATCTGGTTGTATGAACACTATTGTAAATACTGTAATTTCGTATTTGTACAGTAGTCAGCATATTTGGTGCTAATATTGGTATCATTTTATAATTTCACATGTTCTCTTGCCACATTTGAAATATTTTTCATTTGTTTATTGTGAAAGTGTGAGAAATATAAAGATGACCAGTGTGACAAACGAAAAGGCCAAGGCCCAAAAAGTAGATGGAATGTAAAAAGGCCGAGGCCCAAAAGAGAAATGGATTATAAAAGGGTTGAGGCTGAAAAAAATGTACTATAAAAGGCAATGGCCAAGAAAAAATGCCGAATTGCTGGGCTAGGCCCATGTAGCTAGCAAAAATTAATAGGAAAAATAAATATTAAAAAGGCCGAATTAATGGGCTCGGCCCATATAAACACCAAATTGGATCGAGCTGAATCTTGTGCCACATCAGCTTGCCACGCTGGATGACTACGTGGCCTGGTGAGGTTGCTAGTGACCAAAACAAGACAGTAGGCTTATTTTGGTCGTAAATGTCTACAGCCTTCTCACAGAAAAGGTCAAAAATGTCAGTTTACGATGGCCAGCTTTTGACCTTCTGGTTTTGGTCACAAAAAGGTCGCAAATAAAAAATTATGACCATTCAGTGACCAATAGTGGTGGTCACAAGTTGACATATTTTTTGTAGTGCGCCTTTTTGGTCACAAAAAGGTCGCAAATAAAAAACTATGACCATTCAGTGACCAATAGTGGTGGTCACAAGTTGACATATTTTTTGTAGTGCGCCTTGCGTTGATTCCACTTACCAAAATTCACATATATTCCAAAAAAATCTCCGTATGTTTTTATCCCGTTTGAACTCCGTTTGATATGGATTTTCTGCGAAACAAAAAACATGCAACAAACAGGAAGTGGCACTGGGCACTGGATCAATATGTTAGTCCCAAAATAGTATAAAAAGTTGTCAGAAGTATATGAAAGTTGTAGAATATTGGCATGAAACAATCAAAAATTGTAGATATGACGGAGACGTATCAGTGGTGGTATGGGACGTCCCCTCCATCAACATATCGGGTTCGATATGGCTCGGTAGGTGACACATGTGCCTCTTTCGGAATTGTCGGGTTGTGCCTATCGCCGGCAGGTGAAGGCACCGGTGGATGCTATGCAATACATCTTATATGAATACATCAAGTCATGCCTAATACCAGCAAGTGATGCACGGTGGCTCTGATAGAGGTGTCATGTTTAGCCTGTTTCTGTTGGATCGAAGGTGGTGCGACAGTAGCATGAGCAGGCGGTATGCGACGTCTTTGTCTTCCGTTGTCTTCTCCACAAGTATTCCACTATCGTGGTGTCGGTAGACGGATGAGGGCGGATTGTAGATGGCTTCCAACGATGAGTTTATGCACTCCGGTGGAAACACAAGATCTCTAATCAGCCTATGTCGACGCGCGCCTGCACCGTGTCCTTGCTGAAGGTGGTGGATTGAAGCTTACCTTTGGGGTGAGAATCTGGAGGTCAACCTTGTGGTGGACTTGCCATCATCGGCGCACATGCGGCGATTCCTTCTTGAAGGTGTAGCCTAAGAGTTGTGTATTTTTTGTTTCTGGTGTGTCTTGTAACATAGGGTTAGTGGATATTAGGGAGAGTTACTGTCGCGAGGTATATGGCCTCAGGCTTTGATTTCCGCTTTATTTCCAGGTCGAGGATGTTCGGCTGCTGGATTTTTCTTTTTTAACAATATATGGCCACATGCATTGATCGTTTTGATGCAGAGGTCGTGGGTTATCCTCCTTTTGGAAAAAGAAAAAAAACTCCTTTTCAAAAAAGAAAAAAAACTTGTGAAAAGGCCACACTATAAAATAAGCTTATGAGATTTTAGTCTCTACGCAAACTCATTTGTGTCCTAGTATCATAATGTAAACATCAGATGTAAATCTCCACCTATATATGCAACATGCAGACCCAGAATGCGGAGAGAGTATTTCATTATACACCTTGCAAGTGATCAGGTGAACAATTTGTTGAGACTACAATAAA
>NW_021278241.1:0-882 GCF_002162155.2 Triticum dicoccoides | reverse complement strand
CACGTCACATCAGAGTACATAAATAACATCCATCAAACAAACACTCATGGCCCGACTACGGCGCCAAAATAGAAAAGAACCCAACGTGCGACAAGGCCCTGAATCGATCCCCAACTAGGCACCACTACTGATCATCGGGAAAGGAAACATAATAACGCTGAGAGTCCTCGTCGAACTCCCACTTGAGCTCGTACTCGTCACCTGGAGCGAAATCACCTGGACCTGCATCTGGAGTTATAGTATCTGTGAGCCACAGGGACTCAGCAATCTCGCACCCTCGCGATCAAAACTATTTAAGCTCATAGGAATGGATAAGGCAAATATATGTGGAGCTGCAGCAAGCGACTAGCATATGTGGTGGCTAACTTATACGCAAAAGAGAGCGAGAAGAGAAGGCGAAGCACGAGCGAGAAGTTAAAGGAACATCCTGCGCAAGCATAACTCCAACACCGTGTCCACTTCCCGGACTCCGCCGAGAAGGGGCCATCACGGTAACACACACGGTTGATTCATTTTAATTAAGTTTAGTTCAAGTAATCTACAACCGGACATTAACAAATTCCCATCTGCCCATAACCGCGGGCACGGCTTTCGAAAGTTCAATCCCTGCAGGGGAGTCCCAACTTAGCCCATGACAAGCTCTCACGGTCAACGAAGGAATAGACCTCCTCCCAAGACGTTCCGATCAGACTCGGTATCCCGGTAACTCAAGACACTTCGACAGGTTAAAACAAGACCAGCAACACCGCCCGAATGTGCCGACAAATCCCGATAGGAGCTGCACATATCTCTTTCTCAGGGCACACTCAGATTGTCCTAGGTACGGGTAGGCCAGCCCAGAGTTGCCCCTGGTGGCCACCGGGAGCTGACAGGTGGACCAAC
>NW_021278240.1:0-3330 GCF_002162155.2 Triticum dicoccoides | reverse complement strand
GGATCTTCTTCGAGTCCGGGAACGAGGGCCCGGTCGGGGTCCTCTGGTTGCGGGGACGGGCTGTTGACCTCCCTAATGGCTTTTCGCAGTTCCTGCCAAAAAATGGCAAGGTGAGTACCTACGACAAAGAATGTGGGAAGAATGGGAGTAAGGAGATATAACTCACCTAGCTTGGAGGGTTGTACATGGAGAATCCATCCTGTGGCTTGATGTGGATGAACTCCTCTTCCTCTCCCTTGAACAGCTCGGACAGGATTTTTGCTAAAGCAGCAGCGTTGTCCGGACCCTTACGCCCGCAACGGGTGGCATCGTCTTCCCCGTTAAAACACCACAGGGGGTGCCCTCGATATTGAAGTGGCTGCACTCCCCGCATTATGCATATTGACATAACCTCGATTACTGTCAATCCTGATTGAGCCAGCGCTTTAATCCGGTTCATCAGGTAAAGGACTTCTCCGTTGTCTTCCTCCTGCGGGCTCCGTGGGCACCAGCTTCGGCATTTTTTCAGAGGAGCATTGTTGAACTCAGGAAGACCCCGCCGAACAGGGTCTGGAAGGGGGACGTCTCCATATAAAACCATTCCAAAGGCCAGTCCTTAGACGTCTTCTTCGGAGTACCGGACAGGTATCCAGTTTCGGCGATGCGCCATATTTCGGCTCCGCCCACTTGATAAAGTGACCCGTCCTGTGTGCGGGGGACGAGGCAAAATAACCTTTTCCACAGCTCGAAATGAGCCTCACGGCCTAGGAATAACTCGCAGAGGGCAACATAACCGGCGATGTGTAATATGGAAGCAGGGGTGAAATTATACAGTTGGAGGCCGTAAAATTCCAGGAGCCCGCGGAGGAACAGATGGATTGGAAATCCGAGTCCCCTTAATAAGTAAGGAACAAGGCATACCCGCTCCCCGTAGAGGGGCCGGGGAAGCTCTCCGCTTGCTCCCCGCCATTGTAGGTGGTGAGGCCGGCTCGGACGGGAACCATATACGCTGGAGGGAGAAATCCTTTAATCTGCAGTTCGACTAATCGACTGTGTGGGATAGAACACCTCTCCCAATCACCGGGCTTAGGTCTACGGGGGGAGGAGGAGTTGCGGAGGTCGGCCATGCTAGAGTGGATTTTTTTTACGAAGCGCGCTCCGATGGATTCTCGCTGGGGGAGGATGATGTGGATTGGATCTAAGAATCCCCATCCCTTTAATAGAAAATTTATTTATCTGGCTAGGGGGGGGCGAATGTAAAAACGCCCTGACTCCTCATATTCATTCGACGCGTGGAAGATAGCCCTTATTGGGCGCAGAAGCCAAGAGGTCCAACATTTATGGGGCCGGACACTGCTTAACAAACATTCAAAATTTGGAGAAGAATCCGCCTTACAATGCCGAAGACAATGCTGCGTGTCGGACTTGACGTCATTGAAGCCTGGTTCGGGGGCTACTGAGGGAGTCCTGGATTAGGGGGTATCCGGACAACCGGATTATATCCTTTGGCCGGACTGTTGGACTATGGAGATACAAGATTGAAGACTTCGTCCCGTGTCCGGATGGGACTCTCCTTGGCGTGGAAGGCAAGCTTGGCAATACGGATATGTAGATCTCCTTCCTTGTAACTGACTCTGTGTAACCCTAGCTCTCTCCGGTGTCTATATAAACCGGAGGGTTTTAGTCCGTAGGACAACATACAATCATACCATAGGCTAGCTTCTAGGGTTTAGCCTCTCTGATCTCGTGGTAGATCAACTCTTGTACTACTCATATTATCAAGAATAATCAAGCAGGACGTAGGGTTTTACCTCCATCAAGAGGGCCCGAACCTGGGTAAAACATCGTGTCCCCTGCCTCCTGTTACCATCCACCTTAGACGCACAGTTCGGGACCCCCTACCTGAGATCCGCCAGTTTTGACACCGACACCTTTATTTACAAGAAAGTGAGTGGGAGCTCTTTAGCATTTCTGATATTATATGTGGATGACATATTGTTGATCGGAAATGATACTGAATTTCTGAATAGCATAAAAGGATACTTGAATAAGAATTTTTCAATGAAAGATCTCAGTGAAGCTGCTTATATATTAGGCATCAAGATCTATAGAGATAGATCAAGACGCTTAATTGGACTTTCACAAAGCACATACCTTGATAAAGTTTTGAAGAAGTTCA
This sequence comes from Triticum dicoccoides, assembly GCF_002162155.2. Classification (NCBI taxonomy): domain Eukaryota; kingdom Viridiplantae; phylum Streptophyta; class Magnoliopsida; order Poales; family Poaceae; genus Triticum; species Triticum dicoccoides. Next base: position 1,172 of record NW_021278240.1, on the reverse strand, counting down.
AAATGGATCAAGCAAAGAAAGGGTTCTTGCATGTGTTGCATGGTGTGAAGTTGAGTCAGACTCAATGCACGACCACTGCAGAAGATAGAGAGAAAATGAAAGTCATTCCCTATGCTTCAGCCATAGGTTCTATCATGTATACAATACTGTGTACCAGACCTGATGTGTGCCTTGCTATTAGTTTGGCAAGGAGGTACCAAAGTAATCCAGGAGTGGATCACTGGACAGCGGTCAAGAACATCCTAAAGTACCTGAAAAGGACTAAGGATATGTTTCTCGTTTATGGAGGTGACAAAGAGCTCGTCGTAAATGGTTGCGTTGATGCATGCTTTGACACTGATCTAGATGACTCTAAGTCACCAACTGGATATGTATTTTTATTAAATGGTGGAGCTATCAGTTAGTGCAGTTCCAAGCAGAGTGTCGTGGCGGGATCTACGTGTGAAGCGGAGTACATAGCTTCTTCGGAAGCAGCAAATGAAGGAGTCTGGATGCAATTGCCTTGGCAAAGGAATCCAGATTTCACAAAAGAACCAAGCGCATCAAGAGACACTTCGATTCCATCCGCGATCAAGTCAAGGAGGGAGACATAGAGATTTGCAAGATACATACGGATCTGAATGTTGTAGGCTGATAACCCACAAGTATAGGGGATCGCAACAATTTTCGAGGGTAAAGTATTCAACCCAAATTTATTGATTCGACACAAGGGGAGCCAAAGAATACTCTCAAGTATTAGCAGATGAGTTGTCAATTCAACCACACCTGGAAACTTAGTATCTGCAGCAAAGTATTTAGTAGAAAAGTAGTATGATAGTAGTGGTAACGGTAGCAAAAGGTAACAGTAGTAAAAGCAATGTTTTTGGTATTTTGTAGTGATGATAGCAATAGCAACGGTAAAGTAAATAAGCGAAGAACAATATATGGAAAGCTCGTATGCAATGGATCGGTGATGGAGAATTATGCCGGATGCGGTTCATCATGTAACCGTCATAACCTAGGATGACACAGAACTAGCTCCAGTTCGTCAATGTAATGTAGGCATGTATTCCGAATATAGTCATACGTGCTTATGGAAAAGAACTTGCATGACATCTTTTGTCCTACCCTCCCATGGCAGCGGGGTCCTTACGGAAACTAAGGGATATTAAGGCCTCCTTTTAATAGAGTAC
>NW_021278239.1:0-1032 GCF_002162155.2 Triticum dicoccoides | reverse complement strand
GACTCCCACGATAGACGGCGGCTTCATCCACGCTCCGGTCCCTTGAGTCGAGTTGTCTAGTTCTGAAACATCGATTGGCTCATGTTGTAATTAAACTTTAATGAACTTGTAGTATGTCTCTTTGGTTTCGAGAGTCGTTCAACTTAGATGTAATCGATGCTATTAATGTCTTGCTTTTCTCTTCCGATCGTTCTGTTGCATAATTATATATTGCTTATGTATTGTCTGTGAATTGGTACTAACGTTTCGTTTGGCTAGTGCATAGTGATGCCGACGTATGTCGTGTACAAGGGTAAGGTTCCCGGAGTCTACGATGACTGGGAGGAGTGTCGGAGACAGGTTCACCGATTCAGCGGTAACAGTTACAAAGGGTACACCACTAGGGCCGAGGCCGAATCTAGATACGCCCGCTATCTAGCGGGAGAGGGGAGGGAGCGTTGGAGGAACCGGCTGAAGACGAGTTTCATCGTGATGACCGCAGCTCTCTTCTATGTGATGGTAGTTTAGATGATCGATATCGACTTGTAATGCGAAGACAAACTCGCTACTCGTGGTCTCGAGACTTGTAATATAATGTTCTATCTTTGTTCGGTCTTTTAAATTCGGAGACTAATATGATGAATTGTATTCGGAGACTAATATGATGAATTGTATTCAAAGACTAATCTTCTATTGTATTTGATGAATCTATTGTTGATGTGTGCTGTCTATATTTTGTCAAATTATACATTTTGTAACCTGTGCAAAAAACAGAAAATAAAAAAATAAAAAAAAACCTAATATTCATACTAATGGCGCATCACACGACAGTGCGCCATTAGTATGACAGTGCATACTAATGGCGCATCACCGGGTAGTGCGCCATTAGTATGCTGCGGTTACTAATGGCGCATCCAGAGGTGGTGCGCCATTAGTATGCCAAAGCACCTGGGTATACATGCCAACTGGGAGGCATACTAATGGCGCACCCTCGCATATACTAATGGCGCACCAGGTGGTGCGCCATTAGTATACCAGATACTAATGGCGCAC
>NW_021278238.1:0-992 GCF_002162155.2 Triticum dicoccoides | reverse complement strand
TCATCGACATGCAAGTCGTGAATCCTATTACAAAGAACATGATCTCATACATCACAATTCATCATTCATCACAACTTCTGGCCATATCACATCACATGATCAATCGCTGCAAAAACAAGTTAGACGTCCTCTAATTGTTGTTGCATCTTTTACGTGGCTGCAATTGGGTTCTAGCAAGAACGTTTTCTTACCTACGAATCACCACAACGTGATTTTGTCAACTTCTATTTACCCTTCATAAGGGCCCTGTTCATCGATTCCGCTCCAACTAAAGTGGGAGAGACAGACACCCGCCAGCCACCTTATGCAACTAGTGCATGTCAGTCGGTGGAACCGGTCTCATGTAAGCGTACGTGTAAGGTTGGTCCGGGCCGCTTCATCCCACAATACCGTTGAGCAAGAAAAGACTAGTAGAGGCAAGTAAGATGACAAAATCCATGCCCACAACAAAATTGTGTTCTACTCGTGCAAAGAGAACTACGCATAGACCTAGCTCATGATGCCACTGTTGGGGAACGTTGCAGAAAATTAAAATTTTTCCTACGGTTTCACCAAGATCCATCTATGAGTTCATCTAAGCAACGAGTCAAGGAGAGATTTTGCATCTACATACCACTTGTAGATCGCGTGCGGAAGCTTGCAAGGTGATGAAGTAGTCGTACTCGACGTGATTCGAATCACCGATGACCAAGTGCTGAACGGACAGCACCTCCGCGTTCAACACACGTACGGGACGGGAGACGTCTCCTCCTTCTTGATCCAGCAAGGGGAAAGGAGAGGTTGAGGAAGACAGCTCCACCGGCAGCACGACGGCGTGGTGATGGTGGAGAGGCAATACTCCGACAGGGCTTCGCCAAGCACACAACGGAGGAGGAGAGGTGTTGGGGAGGGGAGGGCTGCGCCTTGGAGGGTGGTGTGGCTGCCCTCCCCTCACCCCTCTATTTATAGGGGGAAGGGAGAAGGGGGCCGGCCCCCTAGAACCCATCTAGGGG
>NW_021278237.1:0-1464 GCF_002162155.2 Triticum dicoccoides | reverse complement strand
TACCCGGCCACGTGCCTACCGCATCACAGCCCACCCCTACGGTCAGCGCTGTCCACGGCCTCCAGCATACTACAAACACCAGAAACTACTTGCAACTCCTGGACAGAGGACAAGGGTGATTAAGAAGTCGAGCGGGGTCATATTTCAGGGCCCAATGTATGGTAGTAGCTGAATCATGGATCACAAACACAGAACTCAGTTCCTGAGGACGGCTTCAATGAGACAACCCACCATGTACTCCTACATGGCCTCTCACCGACACCTTTTACCAAATCGTGTTCACACACTTAGCTCACACACAGTAGGACATGTTCACACGCCTCTGATTCATCCCCGATGAATCAGACCTGACTCAACTCTAAGCAGTAGCAGGCATGACAAACAAGCATGAATGAGTAGGCACAACAGGGCTCAAACAATTCCTACTCATACTAATGGGTTTCATCTATTTACTGTGGAATGACAGGTCATGCAAAGGATAAAGGGGTTCAGCTACCGCAGCAGGTAACAGATGAATCGTTGTTGTCCTAATGCAGTAAAAGAGAGCAGGAGCGAGAGAGTAGGATTGTATCGGAATGAACAAGGGGGTTTTGCTTGCCTGGCACTTCTGAAGATAAGATTGAGTCTTCATCAGTGTCAACGATCACATCATCGGTACACGTCTATCGAGAGGGGACAAATACCGGCAATACAGAAAAAAAACACGATCAATGCAATGCACAATATGATGCATGCTATGACATGGCAAAATGAATGTGTTTTGGGCTAATGCATCTAAAACCAGATTAAATGAAGTTGGTTTGAATATAAAATTCAAATTCAAACTCCATATGTGATTAAATAAATGCCCTTTATATGATTGTGCTAAACAGCATCTATAAGTTGTTCTAACATGCATGAAAATGGTACAGATGGATTCCTTGAATTTTTCTGATAATTTTTCATATATAAATTATTTAATTTGGAGTTACGGTTAATTTTCTATGATTTTTAGAAGTTTTAGGCATTTTCTGGAATTTCCTATATAAAAAATAAATCCAGAAAAGAATTTACTGCGTCAGCACTACGTCAGCATGACGTAAGCGAGTCAACGGGCAGCCCAGGTCAAACTGACCAGTGGGTCCTCCGTGTCAGTGACTAACCTAACTAACTGGGTTAGTTAGCGTTTTAATTTAAACTAACCTAGATTAATTAGGCGGGCTGGTCCCGCATGTCAGTGACACAGGGGGAGGTCAAACCCCGGTCAAATGGCCCAAACAGGCCGGCGGCTCAACGCCGGCGGCAACAGGCACGGCGGAGGGCTTCGGGATCGCTCCTCCGGCGACCATTCGGGCGGCGGAGAGGCTCTACGGGTAGCTGGGAGGGCGCCGCGTCTTCCTGTGGAGTCGGTTGGGGTCGGGGCGGCCGGAATCGGCGCCGGCGTCGACCTAGGTGGCCGCCGGAGTTCGGCCAAGGTCGAACGCG
>NW_021278236.1:0-1411 GCF_002162155.2 Triticum dicoccoides | reverse complement strand
CGAGTGTTAATGACGTACACGTAAGCGCACCTCGGGGTTCAGTAACCGTAGAAATTGCTGCTTACCTCAAAACGATGAGTAATAGTCCATGAAACGGGTCAGAATCGGCCAAAACGGTGAGTGTTGATGAATGATACGTAAGCGCACCTAGGGGTTCAGCAACTATAAAAATCGCCCGGGACCCGAAAACGGTGACTAGTAGTCCACAAAAGAGGCCAGAATAGGCCAAAACGGCGAGTGTTAATGTCATGCACGTAAGCGCACCTTGGGGTTCATCAACCAAGAAAATCGCTCCGGGACCCCAAAACGGTGAGTAATAGTCCATGAAACGGGCCAGAATCGGCCAAAATGGTGTGTGTTAATGTCATGCACGTAAGCGCACCTTGGGGTACATCAGCCAAGTAAATCGCTTCGGGACCCCATAACATTGAGTAATAATCCACGAATCGGGCCAGAATCGGCCAAAACTAGGAGTGTTAATAACCTGCACGTAAGCGCATATTGGGGTTTAGTAACCATGAAAATCGCTCCGAAACCCCAAATCGATGTGTAATAGCCCATGAAACAGGACAAAATCGTCCAAAATCGCGAGTGCTGAAGAATGACACGTAAGCACACCTTGGGCTTCAGCAACCATAAAAATCGCTCCGAGACCCCAAAATGGTGAGTAATAGTCCATGAAACAGGCTACAATCAGCCAAAATAGCGAGTGTTAATGACGTACACGTAAGCGCATCTCGGGGTTCAGTAACCATGGAAATTCCTCCTTACCCCAAAACGATGAGTAATAGTCCATGAAACAGGTCAGAATCGGCCAAAACGGTGAGTGTTGATGAATGATATGTAAGCGCACCTAGGGGTTAAGCAACTATAAAAATCGCCCGGGACCCGAAAACGGTGACTAATAGGCCACAAAACAGGCCAGAATAGGCCAAAACGGCGAGTGTTAATGTCATGCACGTAAGCGCACCTTGGGGTTCATCAACCAAGAAAATCGCTACGGGGCCCCAAAACGGTGAGTAATAATCCATGAAACGGGCCAGAATCGGCTTAAACGGTGAGTGTTAATGTCATGCACATAAGCGCACCTTGGGGTACATCAACCAAGAATATCGCTTCGGGGCCCAGAAACGGTGAGTAATAATCCACGAAACGGGCCAGAATGGGCCAAAACTGCAAGTGTTAATGACCTGCACGTAAGCGCACATTGGGGTTCAGGAACCATGAAAATCACTCTGGAACCCCAAATCGATGTGTAATAGCCCATGAAACGGGACAGAATCGGCCAAAATTGCGAGTGTTGAAGATCGACACGTAAGCACACCTTGGGCTTCAGCAACCATAAAAATCGCTCCGAGACCCCAAAATGGTGAGTAATAGTCCACGAAACAGACTACAATCGGCCAAAATA
>NW_021278235.1:0-1485 GCF_002162155.2 Triticum dicoccoides | reverse complement strand
ACACCTAGCTAGCTACTCCACGAGCCTCACCGACCCCTCTAGCGCCAAGTTCATCTTCGACCGAGCCCCGGTGGCCGCCAAAGTCGTCGCCGGCGCCAACTCCGGCCACCCCGACCCCAACGGACTCCGCCAAGAGCTGCGGTTTGTCCTCAGCTCCACTCCGGTGGTCTCCGCGGCCCATTTGGTGGCCGAAATGGCCAAAACCACTCCCGCCGCCGCGTCGGGCTCGCCGGCGGCTAAACGCCGGCGTCGCTGGCTTTGACTTTGACCATGGGTGGGCCCTGGTTGACTCCCCTGAGTCAATGACAGGTGGGGCCCAGCCCTGTTAATTAAACAGGATTAGTTTTAATTAAATTTTAATTAAAATAATCACCCTGACATGCGGGACCCACTGTCAGGTTTGACCCAGACCTGTTCCGTTGACCTGACGTCACACTGACGTCAGGCTGACGCAGTAATTGATTTTCTGGATTTAATTTAAATCAGGAAATTCCAGAATATTATTTAAACTTCAAAAATTCATAACTTTTATTCTGTAACTCCAAATTGGACAAATTATATATGAAAAATGATCAGAAAAATCCAATCTATCCATCTGTACTATTTTCATGCATGATCAAACAAGTTAAATTGATGTTTCAAGCAGAACAAGGAAAAGCACTTTAAAAGGCCATATTTGAATTTGAAATTTGAATCCTTGATTCAAATTTGTTCAAACCCTTCTCGTTTTAGTTGCATTAGCCCAACACACTCATATTGCCATGTTTCATGCATGCATCATATTGTTGCACATTGTTTGGTGATGGCTGTGTATCGGTGTCCTTTGCGACAGGTTCTGTCTCCGAGGAGTACCGTGATTACCCTAACGAAGAACCGTATTAGTGCATCGAACCATCAGGCAAGCAACCAACCATTTGATCATATCGATACAATCCCATGTTCTCGCTCCTGCTCTCTTTTACTGCATTAAGACAACGCGTTTCAAACTGCTGTGTGCTACGGTAGTTGAACCCATTTCCTCTACATGACCTGTCATTGCCACAGTAACTAGATGAAACCCACTAGCATGTGTAGGAGTTGATTGAGCCATATGTATGTGTTGTTCCTACCTTGCTATGCCTGCTATGCTTAGAGTCGTGTCAGGTCTGGTTCATCTGGGTGATGGGCTAGAGTGAAATGTTTATGTCGGTAATGATAGTGGTGTGGTGAACACGATTTGGTAAAGGTATCGATGAGAGGCCATGTAGGAGTACATGGTGGGTTGTTTCATTGAAGCCGACCTTAAGCACTGAGATCTGTATGTGTGATTTAAGAATCAGCTACTACCATGCATTGGGCCCGAAACCAATGGACCCTCTCGGCTTCTTATTCACCCTAGTTCTCCGTCCAGGAGTTGCAAGTAGTTTCTGGTGTTTGTAGCCTACTGGAGGCCGTGGACAGCGCTGACCGTAGGGGTGGGCTGTGATGCGGTAGGTACGTGGCACG
>NW_021278234.1:0-1250 GCF_002162155.2 Triticum dicoccoides | reverse complement strand
ACATTTATGCACCTATTTACTAGAAGAATGAATAAATGAATGTCAGGGCTAGAGATCATTACTGTTTGTTATCCAGGAAATACAAAAGTTTGGATTGTTGAATGCATTCTGAATTCTAGCTATACAAAAGTTTTTTCCTTCTGAAATGTGTTTTTCTTCTTCTTCCTGTTTTGAGTAGTTTGCGTAAGTTTTCTGAAATGATGATGTATTTTTCTTAATTCAGCGAACCGTGAGATGGACTTAGAAGAAGAAACTGTCTCCTGATTGCAGTTGATTAATTAGTATATATGTTGTAGACTTGTAGCATACCTACCTCTATATGGTTTTATATTTCAACTTGATTTCTGAATATTCCAAACCACACGCGAAGTCCTTTCTTACAAGAAGAAGTTTCTCTTCATAACAGTGAACAAAACTACTGTCAATCAGCTCAGTTCTAGTGCTGTTGGATTTTCTTTAATTGGCTTCTTGCAGTTTTGAAAATTCAGTTTATTCGGTTACTGAAAATTCAATTAATTCAGTTAGGCACACAAATTTCAGAACTTTTGTGTGCCCTAGTACTTGGTGTTTGTAGAAAACCAGGAGTGTCAATGGGACTAGAATTCACTTGTTCTTATATGGGTTTGTAAAACTTGTTCATGTACTGAACTACTAATGCCTTGTGATGCTCTGAATTACTTGTGATGCCTCTGAATTACTTGTGATCACATTGAGAAAGACTTGTAAAGATGATGATCATCTTTAACAGAAAACATTTTGTGATGATTTTGCTAGTTTGCTGGGTTTTGTCTCCGACCATCGTGTCGTGATGATTTTGCAGGTACCCCGAGAGGCCCTTGAGTTTGCCGGAATGTCGATTAACTTCCGTTCCGGCAAATTCGGGTACTCCATATGTCCTATTTTCAGCAAAGGTCATGCTGAAATTTTCCGTGAATTTTAGCATGACTTTGCTAAAAATAGGACATATGGGGTACTTGTGACTAATGCATAGGCCGGGGTATCTTAGTAGTTAATTAAGTAGGATCAAGTGCCCCGGCATACTTGTGACTAATGCATGGCTTTTAGGGTGCCTCGGTGTCGATAAAAACCGAAATGATGAAAAGTTAGGCTTTTAGGGTGCCTTGGCGTCGAAAAACCCTCAATGATAAAAGCTTAGATTTTAGGATGCCTCGGTGTCGACAAACCCTAAATGATGAGACCATGATCTTGTTCCTTGACAATAACCAACTTTTTGACCAAACTTTGTTTCT
>NW_021278233.1:0-2429 GCF_002162155.2 Triticum dicoccoides | reverse complement strand
CATGATGTGCCTGTTTTTAATGAAGGCATTTTGGTGTTTACTGAACAACACATCAGCATAGGGAGCCGCTCTATTATCTAGAACCTTGGTGATCAATTTATAGGGGCATCTAAGCAAACGGATGGGTCTGAATTGCTGAATATTATTAGCTCCGTTAACTTTTGGGAGTAGAGTGATAATGCCATAGTTAAGCCTATGCACATCCAATCTCCCCTCATAAAAAGCTAGAAAAAGATTCATTATATCTTTTTTAACAATCTCCCAACAATGCTGGTAAAATTCAGCAGGTATATTGTCAGGCCATGCATGGGGCTCTGTTACTGTTCATCGAGAACAGAGCTGTTTTGACTTCTTCCTCAGAAAAAGGTCTAGTCAAAATCAATTGTCAGCCTCATCTAATCTCTCGTTATCCCCCAAATCTCAGGATCAAGAAGAAATAAATTCCCAGGGGATGGCCCAAACAAAGACTTATAAAAATCAGTGGCATGCCTCAAAATATTATCAGTCCCTTCAATAGCAACATAACCACATTGAATGAATGGTGTTTTTCCTTTTAAGTCCATTAGCAACTTTTTGATAGTAGGCTGTGTTACTATCTCCTTTAAGCAACCAGCGTTCTTTAGATTGTTGTAGCAGAAATAATTCCTCATTAACTAAAATTTCATTCAACTCAACTAACAACTCAGTTTTTTTACAAAAGATACCAGGATCAATATTTCCTTTCTCTTCCTCCTCCTCAATCCATCTCAGCTCCTCTGACTTTCCTTTTTCTGATTTTTTCATGACCAAATTTATTCCAGCCCCATCCTTTGAAGAACTTTCTAAAACGTTTTAATTTGATATTTAGAATATCAATTGGGTCAGTGGCTTTCACATATCGATTCCAGATTTTCTCCACTAAGGGAAGAAACTCATGTGATTTCAACCAACTTAATTCAAATCTAAATTCTCTTGTATGTGGAGATCTGACAACATGGTTGTCAGAGGACAGCAAAAGAGCATTATGGTCTGATACATCTCTGACTAGTTTCCTAATATTGACTTGAGGGAAAATGTTCTCCCAGTCACTACTCATAAGGACACGGTCTAATTTCTCAAGAGTTGGATGGGATTGGCCATTGGTCCAGGTGTACATCCCCCCCACTCATATAAACCTCCCTCAAATATATAGCATTGATCACAGAGTTAAACAGATCAGAATAAGTGGAATGCTGCCATGGATTGTTCTTTTCCCCAACATGCCTAAGGATATTAAAATCTCCTCCAATAAGTAAAGGAGATGATATATGGCTACAGAACTCAGAAAGTTCATTTAGAAAATCCTCATTATCTTTATCATGTGCAGCACCATACACAGTGCACAATGTCCACTTCTTTTTTTCTTTATTATCAAAAAATGAAGCTTGCAGGATAAACCTACCCTTCTTCCACACTACTCCTTCAAATCTTTCTTTTCTCACTCCACAAAGGATTCCTCCAGATCTCCCTATAGATGGAACAAAGTTCCATTCATAAGTCTGGTATGGGTCAATTTTTCTAAAGAAACTGTCCATATAACTTTTTCTGTGGGTCTCTTGCAGACCAATAAAGTCCAGCCAATGGTCTCTAATGATATGAGAGAGACAGGAGCTCATTCCTTTCTTCCCTGCCCCCCTACAATTCCAAAAGAGACCTATCATTTAACACCAGTTTTCTTTCTCCCCTTCCACTGGTGGCCCTGGAATGACGGACAGGGCTACCAGGTCTTTTTTTCCCACCCCTATCAGGGTTTTGACTCCTGGTCACTGGCCTGGAAATAACCACATCGACTTTTGGGCTTCTTTTTTTCTAGACCTGACCAAGGTGAATTCCTCCTCTAACTCATCCACTTCTCCTGCCCAATCATCACTGGCAGGAGTTATATCTCCTTTGCCATTAGTGATGTATAACATTTCTCCTTCCATACCTTTTTCAGTATAGTATTGATACGTCTCCAATGTATCTAAAACTTTTTATTGTTCCATGCTATTATATTACCCCTTTTGGATGTTGATGGGCTTTATTCTACATATTTATATCATTTTTGGGACTAACCTACTAACCGGAGGCCCAACCCATATTGCTGTTTTTTTGCCTATTTCAGTATTTCGAAGAAAAGGAATATCAAACGGAGTCCAAATAGAATGAAACCTTCGGGGGCGTTATTTTTGGAACAAATCTGATCCGGAGAGCCTCGAGTGCAAGTCAAGAAAGCTCCGAGGGCCCCACAAGATAGGAGGGCGCCCCCCCTTAGGTCGCGCCCCCTGTTTCGTGGGCCCCTCGGGCGTCCACCGACGTACTTCTTCCTCCTATATATATCCATGGACCCCGAAAACATCCAGGAGCACCACGAAACACAATTTCCACCGCCGTAACCTTCTGTATCCGCGAGATCCCATCTTGGAGCCTTC
>NW_021278232.1:0-2314 GCF_002162155.2 Triticum dicoccoides | reverse complement strand
GCGAATTGATATGACGAGGAAAAATCGACGTAAGGTTAGTTCATCGTCGAAAATTGGTGCTCCGAGAATAAGGACCAGGTAGCACCGTTAGAATCGTCACGACAATGATATAGCCAAACAGGCTAGGAATGGCGTGATCGGGTACAAACTCGTACTTATAGAAGCTTACCGAAGAGTTGTTGAACCGTAGTGCGGACTCGGTTCAGTTATCGGTGTCTTTGATTGTTCAATAACTCAGAGCTCGCGAAAAATTGGAATCAGTGGGAAGGTAGCACTTGATGAAGAACTCATAAGGAGTTATGCAGTTCCATGATAATCTCGAGATACCAGGGGGGTAATACTCGACACAAGATCAAAGTAAAGGTGGGACTGGTGTATTGATCCATAGAAGACAATTGTTTTAACTTGTCCGAGAAATGAGATCAAAGAAGAACAATCATGGTCGGAACCACGGTTGTAAAAGGCCAGATCCTAGATATAAGATGAACTTATACCAAAGGAATAATTTATTTAAAAGAAGCTTTAATGATAAGATCTACATCGTGTCCATGGGCATGAACACAAGTTCAAGGTCGACTCCCACTTCTCCAATGCATAACCTTTCATTCACTTCTCACGTTCGATGAAGTTGCAGTGTTGAAATTTTATCTGGCGAAGCACCAGAAGAGTATGATTCGTGAAAACTTTCGGGTTCACACGGTTTAGTGAAGGCATATGTTCAACCCATAGGGGCTTCTTGGAATCATATACCAGAATCTTTAGAAATAATTAACTCAAGCTCGAAGGCAGAGCATGGTTGGCCAAGCAGAGGATACAACTTAACAAAGGCATTATGTATCAGGGGAAGAACTCACAAAGTGATCAAATGTGAAGGACACTGTCGGATAACAATCCAACAAAGGACTTGATGGTCCACAAAGGATCTGATACGAGTATCGGTACTCAACTAGAGGAAGAAGAATGCAAGGAGATTAGATTATAGTAACAACTGACTAACTCAATTGTCAAATGCAAAGGAATTATGATTTCCAAATCAAGGGATCAGAAGTAATGCTCTGTTTAGGGATGGACAAGTTGAATAGCCTTAGGGTACAATCAACGACAATTGGATTGATCGAGAACCAATTCCAGTTAAAAGAATGGAAGCTCAGCCGGAAAGGTAATTTATAAGGATCAATAATGATTGCGTGTATTCGCAAACATATTGAGTCAACAGACTCAAAATGATAATGACAAGGAATGTCAATAAGACTACGAGACTTATGGGATTAACCACTTAGAGGATTTTCGGAAGATCGAATAGTATTTTGAAGACTTTTGTGAAACACATGAACAACTGGGGATGAGCGGATACTCGACAAGTGCGAGGATTTATTTGAAGGGGTATTCATGTGGCAAAGAACTGCTAGGCAGTAGGCACAAAGTATTTTCGGAACAGTAAAGAAACTTCGGGGTATCTTGTAATAACAAGATCAATGGGGGATGATCGTATGAATGGCAAGTGTAAGTAGTTATCCATACGGATTTATCGGTGGTCAGGAATAGCAAAAGTGATGGGCACAAAGTCTCGAGAGAACATCAGAGAGTATCTTCGAAATCTTCTGATGTAGCAGGCGATCATCTGAAGTGAGGGGCTCTCCGGGAAAAGTACTTGCGAGAACCTAAAGTTAGTTTTGTTTTTAGCAAAATCGTTTAACCCGAATAGAAGAGAGTTCAGAATCCCAGAGTAAAGGTCGAGGAGTAAAAGATCCTACTACCACCCAATGGCGACGTGGGCCCATGGGCCGCACAGCCATGTTAGTAAAAGTTTTGTAAAGTTTAGACTCGACTTCGGCCAAGGAGTTGGAAGGGGGATTCCTACAGGCAGTCGGCTCTGATACCAACTTGTGACGCCCCCGATTCAATCGTACACTAATCATGCACGCAAACGTGTACGATCAAGATCAGGGACTCACGGGAAGATATCACAACACAACTCTAAAACATAAATAAGTCATACAAGCATCATAATACAAGCCAGGGGCCTCGAGGGCTCGAATACAAGTGCTCGATCATAGACGAGTCAGCGGAAGCAACAATATCTGAGTACAGACATAAGTTAAACAAGTTTGCCTTAAGAAGGCTAGCACAAACTGGGATACAGATCGAAAGAGGCGCAGGCCTCCTGCCTGGGATCCTCCTAACTACTCCTGGACGTCGTCAGCGGGCTGCACGTAGTAGGGGCACCTCCGGTGTAGTAGGGGTCGTCGTCGACGGTGGCGTCTGGCTCCTGAACTCCAACATCTGGTTGCGACAACCAGAAAGAAAGGAAAAG
>NW_021278231.1:0-1039 GCF_002162155.2 Triticum dicoccoides | reverse complement strand
GAACTAGCTCTACAAGCTAGTTCAAGTAATGTTGCACTAGAGTAGAACTAGCTCTATAACCTAGTATAAATAATTTTACACTAGAGTTGAACTAGCTCTACAAGCTAGTTCAAATAATTTTTCACTAGAGTATAACTAGCTCTATAACCTAGTTCAAATAATTTTACACTAGAGTTGAACTAGCTCTACAAGCTAGTTCAAATAATGTTGCACTAGAGTAGAAATAGCTCTATAACCTAGTACAAAGAATTTTACACTAGAGTTGAACTAGCTCTACAAGCTAGTTCAAATAATTTTACACTAGAATTGAACTAGCTATACAAGCTAGTTCAAATAATTTTGCACTAGAGTTGAACTAGCTATACAAGGTCATTCAAATAATTTTACACTAGAGTAGAACTAGCTCCATAACCTAGTACAAATAATTTCACACTAGACTTGAACTAGCTCTATAACCTAGTACAAATAATTTTACACTAGAGTTGAACTAGCTGTACAAGCTAGTTCAAATAATTTTACACTAGGGTTGAACTAGCTATACAAGCTAGTTCAGAGAATTTTACACTAGAGTTGAACAAGCTCTACAAGCTAGTTCAAATAATTTTACACTAGAGTTGAACTAGCTATACAAGCTAGTTCAAATAATTTTACACTAGAATTGAACTAGCTCTACAAGCTAGTTCAAATAATTTTGCACTAGAGTAGAACTAGCTCTATAACCTAGTACAAATAATTTAACACTGGAGTTGAACTAGGTCCACAAGCTAGTTCAAATAATTTTACACAAGTGTAGAACTATATCTACAAGCTAGTTCAGATAATTTTACACTAGAGTTGAACTAGCTCTATAACCTAGTTCAAATAATTTTACACTAGAGTAGAACTAGCTCTACAAGCTAGTTCAAATAATGTTGCACTAGAGTAGAACTAGCTCTATAACCTAGTATAAATAATTTTACACTAGAGTTGAACTAGCTCTACAAGCTAGTTCAAATAATTTTTCACTAGAGTATAACTAGCTCTATAACCTAGTACAAAT
>NW_021278230.1:0-1166 GCF_002162155.2 Triticum dicoccoides | reverse complement strand
ATATTGAATGGGAGTTCGACATAAAAAATATATTTGCTTCCCATAATTTCGATGAACATAAAAAGGTTAAGGTTGCGGTTGGTTCTTTCACTGGTTATGCTTTGGTTTGGTGGAGTGAATATTGTCGGTTACACCCTGATTATATACCTACTACTTGGGATGATTTGAAACTTGCCATGCGACATACTTTCGTCCCTGCTTATTATACTCGTGACATGATTAAGAAGTTGCAACACTTAAAACAAGGTAGTGAAACTATAACAAAATATTATGATGATTTACAAACTACCTTGTTGCATTCCTCTTTAGAAGAAAGTGAAGATGATTTTATGGATAGATTTTGGGGAGGATTAAACCGTGATATTCAAGAGATACTAATTCATGAAGAGTGTTATCCTATGGACCATTTGTTTCATCTTGCTTGCAAAGCTGAACAGGAAATAAAACAACGTGTTGGCCACGAGGAAAACAAGCGCACGGTGCACATTCCAAGAGTTGATATGATTGTTCCTTCAACTACTAGGCATACTATGACAACCACATCCGTTGTTGTCAGGACTACATCACCTCCACCATGTGACACATCGCCCCCGAGAGTGGCTACATCATCTGAGTTGATCATAAGAGGTAATGACAAAGGTACTGATCTTCCATCTCTACATGAGAATGATGAATGCCTTGTCAATTTGAATGCACCATCTGATGAGCTACCCACTACTTTGATCACACCACCTATTTTAGAGGACTGCGTTGATAATTTGACTTTGCCATGTGATCAAACAACTGAAATACCAATAATTTTGAGTGCACCCATTGAATTAACTATTGATGCAAAAGAACCAATGTTTAATCATTTTGATATGACCTCTAATCTTGGTGATGATTCTGTGTTGAATGACTTATTGCATGTTTGCTTATTTAAGCATGTTGTAGCATGTAAATTTGATGCAAGTAAGGTTTATTCACCAATGTTGGGATGGTTTAATGATGAACATTGTCAATCTTTTGAAATGAATAAGAGCTTCACTTATATGTGCAAACTGAGTTGCAATATTTTCATGCCTTCTACTTCTTGTGCTAATTTTTTGGCTTTAGATTTTATGAACTATGCAAGTTACTCATCTATTCATGTGTCATATATGCAAAAATCAAGGGAAGTAAAAATG
>NW_021278229.1:0-1466 GCF_002162155.2 Triticum dicoccoides | reverse complement strand
ACACCAACTGAAGAGGAAAACAATGATGATGATCAAGGTACTTCGGATCAAGTTACTGCTGAACTTCGTAGGTCCACAAGGACACGTTCCGCACCAGAGTGGTACGGCAACCCTGTCCTGGAAATCATGTTGTTAGACAACAATGAACCTTCGAACTATGAAGAAGCAATGGCGGGCCCGGATTCCAACAAATGGCTTGAAGCCATGAAATCCGAGATAGAATCCATGTATGAAAACAAAGTATGGACTTTGACAGACTTGCCCGATGATCGGCGAGCGATAGAAAACAAATGGATCTTTAAGAAGAAGACGGACGCGGATGGTAATATTACCATCTATAAAGCTCGACTTGTCGCTAAGGGTTATCGACAGGTTCAAGGGATTGACTACGACGAGACATTCTCTCCCGTAGCGAAGCTAAAGTCCGTCCGAATCATGTTAGCAATTGCCGCATACTATTATTATGAGATATGGCAGATGGACGTCAAAACAGCATTCCTTAACGGGCATCTTAAGGAAGAACTGTATATGATGCAGCCGGAAGGTTTTGTCGATCCTCGGAACGCTAACAAAGTATGCAAGCTCCAGCGATCCATTTATGGACTGGTGCAAGCATCTCGGAGTTGGAACATTCACTTTGATGAGATGATCAAAGCGTTTGGGTTTATGCAGACTTATGGAGAAGCCTGCGTTTACAAGAAAGTGAGTGGGAGCTCTGTAGCATTTCTCATATTATATGTAGATGACATACTCTTGATGGGAAATGATATAGAATTTCTGGACAGCATTAAGGCCTACTTGAATAAGTGTTTTTCAATGAAGGACCTTGGAGAAGCTGCTTATATATTAGGCATCAAGATCCATAGAGATAGATCGAGACGCCTCATAGGTCTTTCACAAAGCACATACCTTGATAAGATTTTGAAGAGATTCAGAATGGATCAGTCCAAGAAGGGGTTCTTGCCTATGTTACAAGGTATGAGACTGAGCTCAGCTCAGTCACCAACCACGGCAAAAGATAAAGAAGAGATGAGTGTCATCCCCTATGCTTCAGCCATAGGATCTATTATGTATGCCATGATGTGTACCAGACCCGATGTAAACCTTGCCGTAAGTTTGGTAGCAAGATACCAAAGTAATCCCGGCAAGGAACACTGGACAGCGGTCAAGAATATCCTGAAGTACCTGAAAAGGACGAAGGACATGTTTCTCGTTTATGGAGGAGACGAAGAGCTCGTCGTAAAGGGTTACGTCGACGCTAGCTTCGACTCAGATCTGGATGACTCTAAGTCACAAACCGGATACATGTATATGTTGAATGGTGGAGCAGTAAGCTGGTGCAGCTGCAAGCAGAGCGTCGTGGCGGGATCTACGTGTGAAGCGGAGTACATGGCAGCCTCGGAGGCAGCACATGAAGCGATTTGGGTGAAGGAGTTCATCACCGACCTAGGAGTCATACCCAATGC
>NW_021278228.1:0-1316 GCF_002162155.2 Triticum dicoccoides | reverse complement strand
AAATCACTCCGTGACCCAAAAACAGTGAGTAATAGTCCACGAAACGGTCAGAATTCGCCAAAACTATGAGTATTGACGCCGGACATGCAAACACACCCTGGGGATCGTCAATCGTGAAAATCGCACCGGGGCCCCATAACGGGCCAGAATCGTGAGTAATAGTCCACGAAACGGACCAGAATTAGCCAAAATTATGAGTGTTGATGACCGATACATAAGCACACCTTGGGGTTCGACAACCATGGAAATCGCTTTGGGACCCCAAAATGGTGAGTAATAGTCCACGAAACGGGTCAGACATGACAAAAACCGTGAGTATCGATGACCGACACGTAAACGCACCCCGTGGTTCAACAATTGTCGTTGAAACGGTCCAGAATCGACCAAAACAGCGGTTGTTGATGACCGACATGTAAGCGCACCTTGGGGTTCAACTACCTTGGAAATCGCTTTGGGACCCCAAAACCGTGAGTAATAGTGCACGAAACAGGTTAGAATCGACAAAAACCGTGAGTGTTGATAACCGACACGTCAGCGCACCTTGGGGGTCAACAACTATGCAAATCGCTTCGGGACCCCAAAACGGTTAGTAATAGTGCACGAAATGGGTCATAATTGGCCAAAACTATGAGTGTTGATGACGGACATGCAAACGCACCCTGGGATCGTCAATTGTGAAAATCGCTCCGGGACCCCGAAAAGTAATAGTCCACAAAACGGACCAGAATTGGCCAAAATTGTGAGTGTTGATGACCGACACATGAACGCAACCCGGGGTTCGTCAATCGTGGAAATCACTTCGGAACCCCAAAACTGAGTAACAGTCCAAGAAATGGGCTAGAATCGGCCCAAACTGCGGGTCTCGACGACCAACACATAAGCACATATTGGGGTTCAACAACCGTGAAAATCACTTTTGGGACCCCAAAGCGGTGAGTAAAAGTCCGTGAAACGGGCCAGAATCGGCCAAAACTGCGAGTGTTGATGACCGACACGTAAGCGCACCTTGGGGTTCAAGAACTATGCAAATCGCTTTGGGCCCCCAAAACGGTAAGTAATAGTCTACAAAACGTGTCAGAATTGGCAAAACTGTGAGTGTTGACGACAAACGCCTAAACGCATCCCGGGGATTGTCAATCATGGAAATCGCTCTGGGAGCCGAAAACGGTGAGTAATAGTCCATGAAACGGACCAGAATCGGCAACAATTGTGAGTGTTGATGACCAACACGTAAACGCACCTCGGATTTCACCAATCGTGCAAATCACTTCGGAACCCCAAAACTGAGTAACAGTCCAAGAAATGGGCTAGAATCA
>NW_021278227.1:0-736 GCF_002162155.2 Triticum dicoccoides | reverse complement strand
ACAGGGCTTCGCCAAGCGCACAACGGAGGAGGAGAGGTGTTGGGGAGGGGAGGGCTGCGCCTTGGAGGGTGGTGCAGCTGCCCTCCCCTCACCCCTCTATTTATAGGGGGAAGGGAGAAGGGGGCCGGCCCCCTAGAACCCATCTAGGGGGGGTGCGGCGGCCTAGGGGGAGGGGAGAGGGTGGCTTGCCCCCCAAGTCAAGGGGGGCGCCCCCTCTAGGGTTCCCCCTCAACCCTAGGCGCATGGGCCCAAGGGAGGGGGGTGCAGCCAGCCCACCAGGGGCTGGCTCCCTGCCCCACGCAGCCCATGTGGCCCCCCGGGAGGGGTGGCCCCTCCCGGTGGACCCCCGGAACCCTTCCGGTGGCCCCGGTACAATACCGGTATGACCCCGAAACTTCCCGGTGTCCGTTTGACAACTTCCCATATATAAATCTTTACCTCCGGACCATTCCGGATCTCCTCGTGACGTCCAGGATCCCATCCGGGACTCCGAACAACATTCGGTAGTCACATACTAGTCTTCCTAATAACCCTAGCGTCACCGAACCTTAAGTGTGTAGACCCTACGGGTTCGGGAGACATGCAGACATGACCGAGACGCTCTCAGTCAATAACCAACAGCGGGATCTGGATACCCATGATGGCTCCCACATGCTCCTCGATGTTGTCATCGGATGAACCACTATGTCAAGGATTCGATCAAACCCTGTATGCAATTCCCTTTGTCAATCGGTAC
>NW_021278226.1:0-1046 GCF_002162155.2 Triticum dicoccoides | reverse complement strand
TTTTAGCTCGGCAAACGCTGCATCAGCTTCTGGAGTCCACTCGAACTTGTCAGCCTTCTTCATCAGTCGGTAAAGAGGCAGTGCCTTTTCACCGAGTCGTGAGATGAATCGACTTAATGCGGCCAAGCATCCAGTAAGCTTCTGGACATCGTGCACTCGCACAGGGCGTTTCATTCGGAGAATAGTGCCAATCTTCTCTGGGTTAGCGTCGATTCCCCGTTCGGAAACGAGAAAACCGAGTAACTTGCCACCAGGAACTCCAAATGTGCACTTTGATGGATTGAGCTTGATATCATACCTTCTGAGGTTGGCAAATGTTTCGGCGAGGTCAGCGAGCAGGTCGGAACCTTTTCGTGACTTGACAACAATATCATCCATATAAGCTTCCACATTCCGACTGATTTGAGTGAGTAGACACTTCTGAATCATTCGCATAAATGTGGCTCCGGCGTTCTTGAGGCCGAATGGCATGGTGATATAGCAGAAGCACCCGAATGGAGTGATGAAAGCTGTTTTTACCTCATCGGGCCCGTACAGACGGATCTGGTGGTACCCGGAGTAAGCGTCTAAAAAAGACAACCTCTCGCATCCCGCGGTCGAGTCAACAATTTGATCTATGCGAGGGAGAGGAAAGTGATCTTTCAGGCAGGCCCGGTTGATGTGCTTGAAATCAATGCACATTCGGAGCGACTTGTCCTTCTTAGGAACCATGACGACATTAGCGAGCCACTCGGAGTGGTATATCTCTCGGATAAATCCTGCCGCCAACAGTCGAGCCACTTCTTCACCGATGGCCTTTCTCTTCTGGACGGCGGACCGCCGAAGATGCTCTTTGACTGGTTTTGCAGACGAGTCGACTCTTAGGCGATGCTCAGCCAGTCCCCTGGGAACACCTGGCATGTCAGCGGGCTTCCATGCAAAAATGTCCCAGTTCTCACAGAGGAACTGGATGAGCGCTTCTTCCTATTTTGGGTCGAGTGTTGTGGAGATGCGGGTTGGAGCTGCTTCGGGGTCGGTCGGGTGAATGTGAACAGGCTTCGTCTCAC
>NW_021278225.1:0-1496 GCF_002162155.2 Triticum dicoccoides | reverse complement strand
CTTCATACCTATAGTCCACGAAAAAGCCACAAAAAAATTAGGGTTAGTTCATCATATCCGAACCAATCTGAGCCTTGCATAATCTTTTTAGGGTTTTGCTTTGTTGAATTTGCGGTTGCATCGTCGTGTCTAGTTGCTGGTCTTAGAGTCTAGTCTTTTAGAGTTTCGAGTTCTGGTCATAAGTTGTCACGCCGCCGCCGCACCATCATCATCGCCCCTGCCATCTACCACCACCGCACCGAATCCGTATCCATATACCACCACCAATCCGTGTCCATATACCACCACTGATCCATATCCATATACTACCACCGCTACCACCACCGCTGCCATATACCACCACCATATATCCACCACCAATCCGAGTTCTTTGCTTATTAGGTTTGTTTTCGGGATCCATCTAGATTCCGATTCGTGTTTCCTTGCCAGAGTAGGTTTCGGAAAAAAAAAGGGTCGGGTAGCCACGCTCCGTTTAGGCCCAAAAATTTTCGAAAACGCATTTTTCGAAAAAATTTCTGGCTATCCTATTTTTAGGTGTTTCTGAGTGTTTTGAGACAGGTGCCATTATAGGAAGTTTTTTTTGACCCGTTTCCAGTTTTTTGGTCCGGACAGTCAAAAAAAATTTCGTGCCCATCCTGTCAGTTTGAGCTAAGAAGAGTTTTGAGACACTCGCCATTATAGTGATTTTTCGCAAAAAAAAAAACAGCGCAAAAAAAAAAGAGCGCAAAAAAAAAGAGCGAACAAAAAAATCCAGAGTGTGCTTTTCCCTTGTTTACGTGCCACGCCGTGATTTTGTTAGTGTTCTAGGCTCGCGTCTCTAGCACAGTCTAGCCTAGGACCAGCACAGTACCGTCGTTGAGCGTTTATTCAACTTTGCATCTCTGAATTGATTATTGCTGACCCTTTTTGCTACCATATTATAAGCCTTCCCAGCTCCACATACATCTAGGTCGTGCGTTTGACTCTCCCTGGTAATCGCTCTATCCAAGCTTTGAGAGTTTTTGCCTACAACGGTTGCCGATCACCGCCTGCTGCTGGGTAAGAACTGGTAAGAATTTGAGATTTGCTTGACGGATTTGTGACACCCACCACCACCACTTGTTCGTAGTCTGTAGGATCATATTCTTGTGTGTTTCTTGTTCTACTAATCATGACAGGATCCAGAGTCAATTCATGGGCTTTGTCGATCGCGGGAGACGTGCCACCACCTTTGCAAATACCACAACCGTCACGAGAGGTGCACAAACATCCAAATGCACATGATCAGGTTAATGTATCTATACCACCATTTAATGGCCGTTTTAAACCTGCTTTATATATTGAATGGGAGTTCGACATAAAAAATATATTTGCTTCCCATAATTTCAATGAACATAAAAAGGTTAAGGTTGCGGTTGGTTCTTTCACTGGTTATGCTTTGGTTTGGTGGAGTGAATATTGTCGGTTACACCCTGATTATATACCTACTACTTGGGATGATTTGAAACTTGCCATGC
>NW_021278224.1:0-1552 GCF_002162155.2 Triticum dicoccoides | reverse complement strand
ATGATGTTGGTCTCCTACCCCCTCCTGCCGCGCCCCTACCCGACAAACTCTCTTGAGGCCACCCAAATTTATCAAGTTAAAAGAGCGTTGTCGTCGAGGCCATCCCAAACCCTTGAAGCGTTGTGTCAAGGCCACCCCAAACCCTTGAAGCGTTGTCGAGGCCACCCCAAACCCTATAGAAGCAGCGTCGAGGCCACTAATATGATTCCTTCTTGTGATTAGCTAGCTAGTTCTATGTTTGCCACTAATATATATCCATCTGTCATGTTTGAGTAATAATTTCCATGTTGAAAATATTTGCAGAAACTACGTAGCACCCCCGAGACGAAGCAACAGAAGCGATGTTGGGGGACATAATCACAAAAGGAAGTGATGTCGTTGCGTCGTTTCTCAACGACACCGATGGTCTGGAAGGACGAGGTAGTGAAGAAGAAGGCTATGATTATGATGGCTCCGGTGACCCATTAATGCCGGTACAAGAAGAAGGCTATGATTATCATGGCTCTGGTGACCCAATGCAGGTACAGGAAGGAGACCGTGATGACAGCTCCGGTGGCCGAACCGAGTCCGGCCAGGTAAGCCCGTGCTGACTAGCTAATTGATGCATTCATTGTTTTCTTGTGTACACATATTAATTAACTCTCGTCTTTCTTTTCCTCTCTAGCCCTCCGAATCGAGCACAATTTCGATAAAGAAACGAGGCCCGAAGAAAAAGTTGCGCTCGGATGAAAGGTTTGAGATTATAGCAATCGCGCATGATGGAAAGCTAATTGAACCCATCCAGACAAGAGATGCATTTCGTGCTCAGTGCGGGGTTCTTGTTATGGACAAGATCCTGATCAGTATCCACCAATGGTTAAAGCCTAAGAAAGAAGACCCTAAGGTGTCTTATGTCTCCGATAGGCAGAAAGAAGATCTTTTGACAACGCTTAAGGAAAATTTCACCCTACCGCCAGAGGAGGATCCGGAGAAGCCAGTTAAAGAGAAATTGATAAAGTCTCATGCTCTTAAGAAGATGGCAGAACTATTCAGGAGGAGGAAGAATGAGCTGAAAACAGATTTTGTCGACGAAGAAAAGACACCAGAATTCACCAGAAAGTATGAGAAGATCAAAGATCACTGGCCCGCATTTGTGGCCCACAAGACATCGGAAAAGAGTAAGAAGATGTCAGCGACAAACAAGAAAAATGTTGCAAAGAAGAAGCATCACCATCGCACGGGGTCAGGTGGCTACCTCAAAGCCCGACCTTTGTGGGACAAGGCTGAGAATGACTTGATTGCTAAAGGGGTCGAACCAGAGACATTGAACTGGCCAGACCGTTGCCGGACTTGTTTCTTCGGGGTTGGCGGAACCTTGGACCCTGTATCAGGGAAGTGCGTTTGGACGGAAGAGCAACTGTGAATACCCGTCAGGAGGCTTCAGGAGTATATCGAGAAAGCGCAGCAAGGGACGTTCGTTCCAGACAGAGAGAACGACGAGCTCACAATGGCCCTCGGGAATCCCGAGCACCCTGTACGGACATGAGACATGCCAGGCTCCATTCCGTGGATG
>NW_021278223.1:0-2369 GCF_002162155.2 Triticum dicoccoides | reverse complement strand
CAAGGGAATAATTGATTTTAAAAGAAGCTTCGATGAGAAGATGTACATCGTGTCCATGGGCATGAACGCAAAGTTCAAGGTCGACTCCCACTTCTCCAATGCACAACCTTTCATTCACTTCTCGCACTCAATAAAGTTGTAGTTTTGAAATTTTATCTGGCAAAATACCAGAGGAGTACGACTCGTGAAAACTTTCGAGTTCTCACCCATTAAGGAAGGCATAGGTTCAACCCATCGGGGCATCTTATAATCATATACCAGAATCTTTAGAAGTAATTAACTCAAGCTCGAAGACAGAGCATGGTTAAGAAAGCAGAGGATACAATTTACCAAAGGCATTATGTATCAGAGGAAAGGCTCACAAGGTTATTGAATATGAAGGGCGTTGTCAGATAAAATCCAACAAAGGATCTGGTGGTCCACAAGGGATCTGACGTGAGCATCGGTACTCAACCAGAGGAAGAAGAATGCACGGGCATCATATTATAGAACATCGGAATGATTCGATGCTTAGATAATAAAGGAATTTCGATCTTCAAAACAAAGGATCAGAAGCAATGCTCTGAGTAGGGATGGATAAGTTGAATATACCAGAGGCACAATTGACGACAAATAGTTTGGTCGAGAACCAGCTCATGTTCAAAAATGATGTCTGAGCCGGAAGGATAATTTAGAAGGGTTGATAGATGTTTGTGTGCATTCGCACACATGCTGAATCAATAGGATCAAAATGACGATGCCTAAGGATACTAATGAATATTGCCAATGGGAAGCATCCATAATGCAAGTAGACAAGTATTGCAGAGCAATAAGCTATTAAGGATTTTTGGAGGATCAAATAGTATTTCGAAGACCATTGTGAAACACATGAACAACTGGGGGATGAGCGGATACTCGATAAGTGCGAGAATTATCCATAGGGGTATTCAGGTGACAAGGAACAGCAAGGTGATAATCTCAAGGATTATCGAGACAACGACGAGTGTTTCGAGGTATCTGGTAATAACAAGACCAACTGGGGATGAATGTAAGAATAACAACTGCAAGTAGTTATCCATAAGGGTTGATGGTGGAAGGGGAATTGCAAATGCGATGAACATAAGTTCTCGGGTTAACAACGGAGAGTATCTTCAGGGTCTTCACGTGCCGCAG
Source organism: Triticum dicoccoides (assembly GCF_002162155.2). Taxonomy (NCBI): domain Eukaryota; kingdom Viridiplantae; phylum Streptophyta; class Magnoliopsida; order Poales; family Poaceae; genus Triticum; species Triticum dicoccoides. The sequence continues at coordinate 1,217 of NW_021278223.1, read as the reverse complement.
ACGATCATCATTAATAAGGGGCTCTCCGGGTGAAAGTGATAACGAGATCCTAATGTTAGATTTAGCAAAAATCATTTAACCCGAATAGAAGAGAAATAAGAGTCCCAGAGTATAGGTCGAGGAGTAAAAGATCCTACTACCACCCAATGGCGACGTGGGCCCATGGGCCGCACAGCCATGTTAGTAAAAGTTTTGTAAAGTTTAGACTCGACTTCGGCCAAGGAGTTGGAAGGGGGATTCCTACAGGCAGTCGGCTCTGATACCAACTTGTGACGCCCCCGATTCAATCGTACACTAATCATGCACGCAAACGTGTACGATCAAGATCAGGGACTCATGGGAAGATATCACAACACAACTCTACAAATAAAATAAGTCATACAAGCATCATAATACAAGCTAGGGGCCTCGAGGGCTCGAATACAAGTGCTCGATCATAGACGAGTCAGCGGAAGCAACAATATCTGAGTACAGACATAAGTTAAACAAGTTGCCATAAGATGGCTAACACAAACTGGGATACAGATCGAAAGAGGCGCAGGCCTCCTGCCTGGGATCCTCCTAACTACTCCAGGTCGTCGTCAGCGGGCATCACGTAGTAGTAGGCACCTCCGGTGTAGTAGGGGTCGTCGTCGACGGTGGCGTCTGGCTCCTGGACTCCAGCATCTGGTTGCGACAACCAGAAAGAAAGGAAAGGGGAAAAAGGGGGAAGAAAGCAACCGTGAGTACTCATCCAAAGTACTCGCAAGCAAGGAACTACACTACATATGCATGGGTATATGTGTAAGGAGGCCACATCGGTGGACTGAACTACAGAATGCCAGAATAAGAGGGGGATAGCTAATCCTGTCGAAGACTACGCTTCTGGCAGCCTCCGTCTTGCAGCATGTAGAAGAGAGTAGATTGAAGTCCTCCAAGTAGCATCTCCAAGTAGCATCTCCAAGTAGCATCTCCAAGTAGCATCGCATAGCATAAACCTACCCGGCGATCCTCTCCTCGTCGCCCTGCGGAAAAGCGATCACCGGGTTGTCTGTGGAACTTTGAAGGGTGTGTTTTATTAAGTATCCGGTTCTAGTTGTCATAAGGTCAAGGTACAACTCCAAGTCGTCCTGTTACCGAAGATCACGGCTATTCGAATAGATTAACTTCCCTGCAGGGGTGCACCACATTCCCCAACACGCTCGATCCCATTTGGCCGGACACACTTTCCTGGGTCA
>NW_021278222.1:162606-167426 GCF_002162155.2 Triticum dicoccoides | reverse complement strand
AGCGCGCCAAGAGCCCCTCCCACACCCCAAGTGTCCCTTGTGGGGACTCCAAAAGGAGTACTCCTTGATTAGACGCTTCCCTCAACTACTCCCTAATGAAGTACTTGTCTTGGTGGAAACAAATAATAAAAGCCATTGAATCAAATTTTCACATGTTATTCATCCATTGTTTTTTATACATTATCTTTCATTTCCAAATCATGCTATTTTACATCCCACGGGTGCCCCTCTCCACCTCTTTCCCTGATACCATCGTATATCAAGAGCCTCAAACGGTGGCACATAAAGGAATGAAACGCCAGCATTGGGCACGTAGATATGTCATGTGGGTTGCACCTCTCAAACTCCATTTTAGGAAGGATGGCATGTGGATCGTGAAACCATAGGTCCTACGTAATGGCATGACGCGCCCGTTTTCTGCTTTGACGCTGAGCTATTGAATTGGGTAGGCCATAAGGATGGCAATGGGTAGGGTATGGGCAGGGTAGAGCAATACCATACCCATACCCGTACAGTAAGTGGGTACAAAATTCTACCCATACCCGTACCCATGGGTATGAAACTTTACCCATACCCATACCCGACGGGTACCCATACCCATTGGGTACCCAGCGGGTAGGACAAATAGTACACAGGTTGTTCACAATTTTATGCTCATTGATAGCACATTTGACAAAAAAACAATTATCTCATCAGAATAATAGGTAGATGAGTAATTAACCAATATCAAAATTTAGAAATCACAACATACTCTCAAGTCAATAGGATTAGACGAGTGACATGACAAATTAATGACTAATTGACGACAACTTAAGATTAGTTCACAAACGGGCAAGGTATGGGTATACCCGTGGGTACAAGACTATACCCGTACCCTATCCATGACTTAATGGGTAGGATATGGGTACTACACGTGGGTATAAAAGTGTGTCCATACCCTGCCCATGCGGGTATGATACCCGCGGGTACCCGTACCCATGGGTAAAATTGCCATCCTTAGTAGACCAGAGTCATTTGCCCGATATAGTTAATGTTTTACATACTATTACATACATATATTTCTTCAATTCGTCTTTATTAGCGCCCCTTCCCCCACCCCGTGAGCGTATTTTGGGTATAAATTATGACGTATATGTTAAAAAAGCATATTGTTGTATTTTTATTCGAAAGAGGTTTTCCTCCGTATAATATTGTGACATACAATTTGTATCATAATAGTTAAAACTTGTGGTCCAATTTTGACTCGTAATCCATATTCCACCGCTAGAACGCAGGGATGTATGTTTGGTCCATGCATCGGCCCAACCCAACAGCAACAATCAACCATCTCCTAAATGTATTAAGACCCTTAAATCAATTCCAACATCCAACAACCAAAATTCACGCATTTGCCCGCTTAATTGAATTGAGACACGGAGACACAGTACTACCTCCGTCCCGGTGTATAAGTTTTTGACACAATACTTGTCGTGAACGAGCGGTCCTGATAGAAGGTACCGCGGAGATTGAGCTAGGCTACAAGTTTTCGATATGAATAAATGCTCTCATATTATCTCATTGCGTGAGAGAGAGAGAGAGAGAGAGAGAGAGAGAGAGAGAGAGAGAGTGAGAAGTACATAAGTCCAGCCAGCTCTGCATGCCCGGCCACACTGTTGTATTGATGTTTGGTTGTTCCTCCACTCCCTTATTTTGGTGTACTTTGTACCATGTGCACTTTTGATATATGGATTATATACTCAGCTCTATTTGCGTGCGCATCGTTATTCAGCACTTTTGATATATCCAAGACTGGGAAAGCATTCCATTCCAGTTTCGCGCTCCAAGCAAGACGTAGGAATGAACCCAATTTACTATGTATGGAACTATGGCATTCACTCATTTTGGTTCCTGAACTAAACACATCCTAAAACTGTTTAGAACACACATAATTCTAGTGAAAGCAACCACCAATTAAAAATCCTACTTGCTTAATGATAAGAAATCGGAATATATATAGAACTCCTTAAATCACCATCATCCAATACACTGCAATACACTTTGAGATAGATTAAGGTAAATTTCATACAGTGTACATGAAAGATGATCCAGCGAGATGGTAATTAATTAAGCACTGGTTATTAGCTCGTAGGGCAATGAAAAATTGGAATACTCTTGGTTGTGATAGTACGTAAAATATACGTTATGTTTGTTATAAATTGACCGGAGGGTATTAAATTGTAATTGTGGACCCGATCACAGTAATAAACCGGCATTCGGACAGGGTACGCCATAAGAAAGCTGAGGGAACTATGGCACTAAATACTTGCACAAATAGAAAGTTAATATCTACTTTTCACTAGAGGTGGATCACACTAGTAGAAAACATGGCTTTGGTTCGGGTCTGGCCAGCCCATTAGTCCCGGTTCTTCACGAACCGGGACCTGATGACCCACAAGTATAGGGGATCTATCGTAGTCCTTTCGATAAGTAAGAGCGTCGAACCCAATGAGAAGCAGAAGGAAATGACAAGAGGTTTTCAGTAAGGTATTCTCTGCAAGCACTGAAATTGTAGGTAACAGATAGTTTTGTGATAAGATAATTTGTAACGGGTAACAAGCAATGAAAGTAAATAAGGTGCAGCAAGGTGGCTCAGTCCTTTTTGTAGCAAAGGACAAGCCTGGACAATTTCTTATAATGAGAAAAGCGCTCCCGAGGACACATGGGAATTATCGTCAAGCTAGTTTCATCACGCTCATATGATTCGTGTTCGGTACTTTGATAATTTGATATATGGGTGGACCGGTGCTTGGGTACTGGCCTTACTTGGACAAGCATCTCACTTATGATTAACCCCTATTGCAAGAATCCGCAACTACAAAAGAAGTATTAAGGTAAACCTAACCATAACATGAAACATATGGATCCAAATCAGCCCCTTACGAAGCAACACATAAACTAGGGTTTAAGCTTATGTCACTCTAGCAACCCATCATCTACTTATTACTTCGCAATGCCTTCCTCTATGCCCAAATAATGGTGAAGTGTCATGTAGTCGACGTTCACATAACACCACTAGAGGAGAGACAACATACATCTCATCAAAATATCGAACGAATACCGAATTCACATGACTACTAATAGCAAGACGTCACCCATGTCCTCAGGAACAAACGGAACTACTCACAAAGCATATTCATGTTCATAATCAGAGGAGTATTAATGTGCATAAAGGATCTGAACATATGACCTTCCACCAAGTAAACCAATTAGCATCAACTACAAGGAGTAATCAACACTACTAGCAACCCACATGTACCAATTTGTGGTTTTGATACAAGATTGGATACAAGAGATGAACTAGGGTTTGGAGAGGAGATGGTGCTGGTGAAGATGTTGATGGAGATTGACCCCCTCCTGAAGAGAGGATCATTGGTGATGATGATGGTGCTGATTGCCCCCTCCCGGAGGGAAGTTTTCCCGGCAGAACAGCTCTGCCGGAGCCCTAGATTGGTTCCGCCAAGGTTCCGCCTTGTGGCGGCGAAGTTTCATCTCGTGAGCTTCCTTATGATTTTTTCCAGGGTAAAAGACCTCATATAGAAGAAGATGGGCATCGGAGGGCCACTAGGGGGTCTAGGAGACAGGGGGCGCGCCTAGTAAGTTGGGCGCGCCCCCACCCTCCTGGCCAGGGTGTGGGCCCCCTCAGGTACTTTCTTTGCTCATAATTTCTTATTAAATCCAAAAGTAACTTTCATGGAGTTACGGGAATTTTGGAGCTGTGCAGAATAGATTTCCAATATTTGCTCCTTTTACAGCCAGAATCCCAGCTGCCGGCATTCCCCCACTTCATGGTAAACCTTGTAAAATAAGAGAGAATAGCCATAAGTATTGTGACATAACGTGTAATAACAGCCCATAATGCAATAAATATTGATATAAAACCATGATGCAAAATGGACGTATCAACTCCCCCAAACTGAGACCTCGCTTGTCCTCAAGCGGAAGCCGAAATCAAAAAATATGTCCACATGTTTAGAGATAGAGGTGTTGATAAAAATAAAATACGGACACGAGGGCATGATACGTCTCCAACGTATCTATAATTTTTTATTGTTCCATGCTATTATATTACCTGTTTTGGATGTTATGGGCTTTACTTTACACTTTTATATTATTTTTGGGACTAATCTACTAACAGGAGGCCCAACCCGTATTGCTTTTTTTTTGCCTATTTCAGTATATCGAAGAAAAGGAATATCAAACGGAGTCCAAACGGAATGAAACCTTCGGGAGCGTGATTTTTGGAACGAACGTAATCCAGAGGACTTGGAGTGCAAGTCAAGAAGCAATCAAGGAAGCCACGAGGGTGGAGGCCCCCCCCCTATAGGGTGCGCCCTCTGTCTCGACCCTCGGGCGTCCACCGACAAACTCATCCTCCTATATATACCCATATACCCCGAAACCATCAGGGGAGCCACCAAAGAAATATTTCCGCCACCGTAACCATCTGTATCCGCGAGATCCCATCTTGGAGCCGTTGTCGGTGTTCTGCCGGAGGGGGAATCGACCATGGAGGGCTTCTACATCAACACCATAGCCCTTCCGATGTGTTGTGAGTAGTTTACCACAGACCTTCGGGTCCATAGTTATTAGCTAGATGACTTCTTCTGTTTTTTAGATCTCAATACCATGTTCTCCCCCTCTCTTGTAGAGATCTTTTCGATGATCAAGTTATCTATGATAAATATTTGAATCTCCTCTGAATTCTTTTATGTGTGATTGAGTTATCTTTCAAATCTCTTCAAATTATCGGTTTGGTTTGGCCTACTAGATTGATCTTTCTT
>NW_021278222.1:157781-161541 GCF_002162155.2 Triticum dicoccoides | reverse complement strand
TTGCCGGGGAGGTCTTCGCTCAAGTGAAGACATGCCAAGTACCCATCACAAACTCATCTCCCTCGCATTCACATTATTTGCCATTTGCCTCTCGTTTTCCTCTCCCCCACTTCACCCTTGCCGTTTTATTCGCCCTCTCTTTCCCAATCTCCTCTCTTTTCCGCTTGCCTTTTTCTTCCTCTCTTTCGCTTGCTTTTCTGTGTGCCTGCTTGCCCTCATGGTTTTTCCTAAGAACACCGACCTTCATCTTAGAAGGTTGGAAGAGATTGAATCAAACGTTAGAAGTTTTATGACTTTACAATTTGAGCATAATAATTTTTTCAGAAAAGAGCTTAAAGAAAAAAAGGTTTTATGGAGTTTGTGAACAAAGAGCTTGATGATATGTCTAAAGAACTTTATGGTTTGAACTCTCAAATTGCTTACCTTGAAATGGCTATTGCCCAAATTTCTGACAAGCAAGCCACATTGGTTAATAAGATGGCTACTAAACCAGAAAAGTTCCATGAAAATAATGATGAAGATCTTAAAGTTATTGATGTGTCCCCTATTAGATCTTTGTTTTGCAATATTAATATTGATAATAATGGAACTGGAAGTGAATGAACTTTGGTTAAAAAGCGTTCCGATAATTTGGAGTTTTTAGATCTTGATGCTAAATTTGGTAAAAAAGAAGTGGGATTGGAGAGGTCAAGACCTTAAATAGCATTGAACCCACTATCTTGGATTTCAAGGAATTTAATTATGATAATTGTTCTTTATAAAGTTGTATTTCCTTGTTGCAATCCGTTGTTAATTCTCCTCATGCTTATAGTCAAAATAAAGCCTTTACCAAACATATTGTTAAAGCCTTGATGCAATCTTTTGATCAAAAACTTAATTTGGAAGTTTCTATACCTAGAAAACTTAATGTTGAGTGGGAACCTACTATAAAGATTAAAATTAAAGATTATGAGTGTTTTGCTTTATGTGATTTGGGTGCTAGTGCTTCCACGATTCCGAAAACTTTATGTGATATTCTAGGGTTCCATGATCTTGATGATTGCTCTTTAAATTTTCACCTTGCGGATTCAACCATTAAAAAGCCAATGGGAAGGATCAATGATGTTTTGATTGGTGCCCGTAGATTTTATCGTTCTTGATATAGATTGCAATCTTTCTTGTCCTATTATTCTTGGTAGACCTTTCTTTAGAATGATTGGCGCGGTTATTAATATGAAGGAAGGGAATATTAGATTCCAATTTCCATTAAGGAAAGGAATGGAACACTTTGCAAGAAAGAAAATCAAATTACCTTATGAATCTATCATGCGAGCTACTTATGAACCAAGTGCCAAAGATGGCACTAGTTAGATCTATCCTTACTTTTATGCCTAGCTTGGGGCGTTAAACAATAGCGCTAGTTGGGAGGCAACCCAATTTTCTTTGTGTTCTTTGTTTTTGTTCCTGTTTAGTAATAAATTTTGCATCTACTTTCTGTTTACATGTGTTTTCTTGTTTTATTTAGTGTTTGTGCTAAGTAGAACCTATAGGATAACCTATGATACGAGTTAATTTGATTCTGCTGGAAAACAGAAACTTTGCGCTCACGAGAAAAAATTCAATAGATCACAGAAACGTGATTTTGCATTGATTCTTTTTGCTGTAGATCAATAGACAAATTTATTAGGACGTACTATTTTGGTAGGATTTTTGGAGTTCTAGAAGTAACCGAAAGTTACAGATTGCTACAAACTGTTCTTTTTTTGACAGATTCTGCCTTTCGTGTGTTGTTTGCTTATTTTGATGCATCTATGGCTAGTATGTAAGGGTATGAACCATAGAGAACTTGGAATACAGTAGGTTTAACACCAATATAAATAAAGAATGAGTTCATTACAGTACCTTATGTGGTGGTTTTTCTTTCTTTCACTAACAGAGCTTATGAGATTTCCTGTTGAGTTTTGTGTTGTGAAGTTTTCATGTTTTGGGTAAAGATTTGATGGACTATGGAATAACGAGTGGCAAAAGCCTAAGCTTGGGGATTCCCATGGAACCCCAAGATATTCAATAATAGCCAAAATCTTAAGCTTGGGGATGCCCTGGGAAGGCATCCCCTCTTTCGTCTTCGTTCATTGGTAACTTTACTTGGAGCTATATTTTTATTCGCCATATGATATGTGTTTTGCTTGGAGAGTCGTGTATGATATTAGTTTTTTCTTTCTAATTTACCACAATCATCCTCGCTGTACACAACTTTTGGAAGAATCCTACTTGATTGAAATTTGTTAGAATACTCTATGTGCTTCACTTATATCTTTTGAACTAGATAGTTTTTGCTCTAGTGCTTCACTTATATCTTTTGAGCTAGATAGTTTTTTCTCTAGTTCTTCACTTATATCTTTTAGAGCACGGCGGTGGATTAATTTTGAAGAAATTTTTGATCTCTCATGGTTCGCTTATATTATTTTGATAGTCTCTTAGAACAGCATGGTATTTGCTATGGTTATAAAATTGGTCCTAGAATGGTAGGCATCCAAGTTGGGTATAATAAAAACTATCATAGGAAGTGAATTGGATGCTATGATCGATTTGATACTTGATAATTATTTTGAGATATGGAGGTAGTGATATTAAAGTCATGCTAGTTGGGTGATTATGAATTTAAAGAATGCTTGAGTTGAAGTTAGCAAGTCCCATTGTATGCACGTATGGTTAAAAGTTGTGTAACAAATTTGAAACATGAAGTGTCCTCGGATTGTGCATCCTTATGGGTGGCGGTCGGGGACGAGCGATGGTCTTTTCCTACCAATCTATCCCTCTAGGAGCATTCTCGTAGTGCTTGGTTTTTGATGACTTCTAAATTTTTGCAATAAGTATATGAGTTCTTTTGACTAATGTTGAGTCCATGGATTATACGCACTTTTACGTTTCCATCATTGCTAGCCTCTTCGGTACCGTGCATTGCCCTTTCTCACCTTGAGAGTTGGTGCAAACTTCGCCGGTGCATACAAACACCCGTGATATGATACGCTCTGTCACACATAAACCTCCTTATATCTTCCTCAAAACAGCCACCATACCTACCTATTTATGGCATTTCCATAGCCATTCCGAGATATATTGCCATGCAACTTTCTACCGTTCCGTTTATCATTATGACACGCATTACTTTTGTCATATTGCCATTGCATGATCATGTAGTTAACATCGTATTTGTGGCAAAGCCACCATGCATAATTTTTTATACATGTCACTCTTGATTCATTGCACCATCCCGGTACACTGCCGGAGGCATTCATATTGAGTCATATCTTGTTCTAGTTTCGAGTTGTAATTCATGTGTTGTAATCAATAAAAGTGTGATGATCATCATTATTAGAGCATTGTCCCCCCCCCCCAAAAAAAGGAAAGGCCAAAGAAAAAAAAGGCCAAAGAAAAAAAGAAAAAAAAGAAAAAAAGAAAAGCGGGCAATGTTACTATCTTTTTTCCACACTTGTGCTTCAAAGTAGCACCATGTTCTTCATATAGTGAGTCTCATATGTTGTCACTTTCATATACCAGTGGGAATTTTTCATTATAGAACTTGGCTTGTATATTCCTATGATGGGCTTCCTCAAATGCCCTAGGTCTTCGTGAGCAAGCAAGTTGGATGCACACCCACTAGTTTTCTTTTGTTGAGTTTTCATTCATTTATAGATCTAGTGCATCCGTTGCATGGCAATCCCTACTCCTCATGTTGACATCAATTGATGGGCATCTCCATAGCCCATTGATTATCCTC
>NW_021278222.1:145504-157582 GCF_002162155.2 Triticum dicoccoides | reverse complement strand
GTGCTATATCCATGGCTCACGCTCATGTATTGCGTGAAGGTTGAAAAAGTTTGAGATTATTTAAGTACGAAACAATTGCTTGGCTTGTCATCGGGGGTGTAGAATTTGGGAACATTTTTTTGTAACAAAAATGAAGCACAACCTAACTATATGATTTTGTAGGTGTGAACTTTCTTTAGCCATGTTATTTTGAGAAGACATGATTACTTTTATTAGTATGCTTGAAGTATTATTATTTCTTTTGTCAATATGAACTTTTATTTTGAATCATTTGGTTCTGAACATTCATGCCACAATAAAGAGAAATACATTGAGAATTATGCTAGGTAGCATTCCACATCAAAAATTCTGTTTTTATCATTAACCTACTCGAGGACGAGCAGGAATTAAGCTTGGGGATGCTTGATACGTCACCAACGTATCTATAATTTTTGATTGTTCCATGCTATTATATTACCTGTTTTGGATGTTTATGGGCTTTACTTTACACTTTTATATCATTTTTGGGACTAACCTACTAACCGGAGGCCCAGCCCGTATTACGGTTTTTTTGCCTATTTCAGTATATCGAAGAAAAGGAATATCAAACGGAGTCCAAACGGAATGAAACCTTCGGGAGCGTGATTTTTGGAATGAACGTGATCCAAAGGACTTGGGGTGCAAGTCAAGAAGCAATCAAGGAATCCACGAGGGTGGAGGGCGCCCCCCCCCTATAGGGCACGCCACCTATCTCGTGGGACCCTCGGGCGTCCACTGACGTATTTCTTCCTCCTATATATACCCATATACCCCGAAACCATCAGGGGAGCCACCGAAGAAATATTTCCGCCGCCGTAACCTTCTGTATCCGCGAGATCCCATCTTGGAGCCGTCGCCGACATTCTGCCGGAGGGGGAATCCAACACGGAGGGCTTCTACATCAACACCATAGCCCTTCCGATGAGTTGTGAGTAGTTTACCACAAACCTTTGGGTCCATATTTATTAGCTAGATGGCTTCTTCTCTATTTTTGGATCTCAATACCATGTTCTCCCCCTCTCTTGTAGAGATCTTTTCGATGTTACTCTTTTTGCGGTGTGTTTGTCGAGATCCGATGAATTGTGGGTTTATGATCAAGTTTATCTATGAGAAATATTTGAATCTCCTCTGAATTATTTTATGTGTGATTGAGTTATCTTTGCAAATCTCTTTGAATTATCGGTTTGGTTTGGCCTACTAGATTGATCTTTCTTGCCATGGCAGAAGTGCTTAGCTTTGGGTTCAATCTTGCGGTGTCCTTTCCCAGTGACAGCAGGGGCAGCAAGGCATGTATTGTATTGTTTCCATCGAGGATAAAAATATGGGGTTTATATCATATTGCATGAGTTTATCCCTCTACATCATGTCATCTTTCTTAATGCGTTACTCTGTTCTTATGAAATTAATACTCTAGATGCATGCTGGATAGCAGTCGATGTGTGGAGTAATAGTAGTAGATGCACGCAGGAGTCGGTCTGCTTGTCACGGACGTGATGCCTATATACATGATCATGCCTAGATAATCTCATAATTATTCGCTTTTCTATCAATTGCTCGACAGTAATTTGTTCACCCACCGTAATACTTATGCTATCTTGAGAGAAGCCTCTAGTGAAACCTATGGCCCCCGGGTCTATCTTTTATCATATACGCTTTCAATCTACTTTTATTTGCATCTTTACTTTTCCAATCTATATCACAAAATACCAAAAACATATTTATTTTATCATATTATCTCTATCAGATCTCACTTTCGCAAGTGGCCGTGAAGGGATTGACAACCCCTTTATCGTGTTGGTTGCAAGTTCTTTGTTTGTTTGTGTAGGTTCATGGGACTTGTGAGGAGCCTCCTACTGGATTGATACCTTGGTTCTCAAAAACCGAGGGAAATACTTATGCTATTGTGCTGCATCACCCTTTCCTCTTCCAGGAAAACCAACGCAAGCTCAAGACGTAGCAGGGCATCATGATCATTCTTATAATAGCAACATATTTTTTTTTCATATGATTTCTTATGCTCAAGTAACAATCTATTCACAATGTCAAGTATGGAACATAAACTTCATTGGGAACTAACAAACTATAATCTCAGTCATTAAACCAATTGCAATTTATCATAACGTCAGAAAGAGTCAAGAATAGAGCTTTTCCGCCAGTCCATGTACTACCCTATCATATAGTCTTCTACAATTGCTAACACTCACGCAATACTTATGGTTATGGAGTTTTAATCGGACACTGAGAAAGATAGAGGCTTATAATGTTGCCTCCCAACATTTTACCTCAAGGGTAATGTCAACAATAATAGTTCATGCTAACGAACATCCAATTGGATATAAGTATCAGGATCTTTCCAACACGAGGTGCTTGCCAAAGGATAAAATGAAAAAGGCAAATGTGAAGATCACCTTGACTCTTGCATTAAGTAAAAGACATAAAGTAAAAGATAGGCCCTTCGCAGAGGTAAGCAGAGGTTGTCATGTGCTTTTAGGGTTGGATACACAAAATCTTAATATGAAAGAACGTCACTTTATATTGCCACTTGTATATGGACCTTTATTATGAAGTCCGTCACTTTTATTGCTTCCATAACAAGATGATATAAAGCTTATTTTCTCTGCACTAATAAGTCATGCATATTTAGAGAGCAATTTTTATTGCCTGCACCGATGACAACTTACTTGAAGGATATTACTCAATGCATAGGTAGATATGGTGGACTCTCATGGCAAAACTCAGTTTATGGATATTTGGAAGCACAAGTAGTATCTCTACTTGGTGCTAGGAATTTGGCTAGCATCAGGGGGAAATGCAAGCTCAACATGTTATGAAGATCCATGACAATATACTTTAACTGGGATGTGAGAAAACATAAACCATTACATTGTCTTCCTTGTCCAATGTCAACTCTTTAGCATGTTATACTTTAATGAGTGCTCACAATCATAAAAGATGTCGAAGATAGTGTATTTATATGTGAAAACCTCTCTTTCCTTATTAATTCCTATTAATTGCAATGATGACCAAAACTATGCTTGTCAACTCTCAACAACTTTTAAGCCTCATACTTTCTATGTGTGAAGTCATCACTATCCACAAGATCAATATGAACTCTATTATTCTTTTTATATTCTTTCTATTTTTCTCAAGATCATAGCAAGATAGCAAAGCCCTTTGACTCAACACTAATATTTATTATAGATAAATCATGGACTCGATTACATAGAGATCATAAAGCAAAACTCAAAACTAATTCATACCAAGACTTCAAACTACTAGATCAAGATATTACTAAAGGAATCGAACTAAGTAAAATGGTAAAGATAGGAGTGTGATGGTGATACGATACCGGGGCACCTCCCCCAAGCTTGGCAGTTGCCAAGGGGAGTGCCCATACCCATGTGATTATGTCTTCGAAGGTGGTGAAGTAGGAGATGTCGATGATGTAGGCTTGTCGTCCATCTTCCAAGGCATTGGTTCACCATCATAAAAGGATGATCGAGTCTCCAGGATCCTCAAATCTGCAGCCAAACTCATCCTTTTGAATCTATATTCATACTCATAGTTTTGGTTTTGCAGGTCATAGATCTGCGCTTGGAGGTGCTCAATTTTCTCTTGAAGCTTGATGATGGTCTCCCCAATGATCTTGGCATCCAGCTTATGGTTGTTGGTAAACTCTCTGATCATCATCTGGTTGGCGTTGAGTCCACGCTCCACCATCCCTTGAAACTTGAAAACTTGTTGCTCCATGGCCTCAAGCTTTGTCTCCACGCTTCCGGTACGCCTTGGTCCCTCCACATCGCGGATGTGTAGCACCCCTCACGCATCTCAATGGTTTGAGGGTATTGAAGCACCTCCGCGAGATAGGGGTTGATAACCCTCTCGAAAAACTTGTCCTTGGGAGCCCTTGGAGACTTCATGGTGCTCTAGATCTATCAGAAAAATAGCTCGAAACAAAGACAGAAGATTTTTGCGTGATACGGTGGTCAAAACTTTCGGGAGATTATATATTGAATTTTTACCAACCAAAATACGTAATGTGCAAGAAAACGGAGTCCGGGGGACACACGAGGTGTCCACGAGACAGGGGGCGCGCCCAGTAGTGGGGGGGGGGGCGCACCCTCCACCCTTGTGGAAGCCTCGTGTCCCTCTCGGACTACTTCTTTCTTATCAAAATTCTTAAATATTCCAAAACGGAGAAAAATTACCATTAGAATTGTTTTGGAGTCAGTTTACTTACCGTACCACATACCTATTCCTTTTCGGAGTCTGAAACGTTCTGGAAAGTGTCCCTTATGTATTCCTCCGGGGTTACGGTTTCAATAATATTAGTTTCAACATTAATAGGGTTACCTAAGATATAATGTTTGATTCTTTGACCGTTCACCACCCTCGGACTTGTGCCTTCGAAGTTGTTGATTTTTATGGCACCGGAACGATAGACCTCCTCGATAACATAAGGGCCTTCCCACTTAGAGAGAAGTTTTCCTGCAAAAAATCTTAAACGAGAGTTGAATAGTAACACATAATCACCTATGTTAAATTCTCGCTTTTGTATCCTTTTGTCATGCCATCTTTTAAATTTTTCTTTAAACAATTTGGCATTCTCGTACGCCTGGGTTCTCCATTCATCAAGTGAGATAATGTCAAATAACCTCTTCTCACCGGCAAGTTTGAAGTCATAGTTGATCTCTTTAATAGCCCAATGTGCTTTATGTTCAAGTTCAAGAGGTAAGTGACATGGTTTTCCATAAACCATCTTATATGGAGACATACCCATAGGATTTTTATATGCAGTTCTATAGGCCCATAATGCATCATCAAGTTTCTTGGACCAATTCTTTCTAGATCTATTAACAGTCTTTTGCAAAATTAATTTGAGCTCTCTATTGCTCAACTCTACTTGACCACTAGACTGTGGGTGATAAGGACATGCAGTTCTATGATTAACATCATACTTAGCAAGCATTTTACGGAAAGCACCATGAATAAAATGTGAACTACCATCAGTCATGAGATATCTAGGGACTCCAAACCTCATAAAAATAACTTCTTTAAGTATCTTAATAGAGGTGTTATGATCAGCACTACTAGTTGGAATAGCTTCTACCCACTTAGTAACATAATCAACAGCAACAAAAATATGTTTATATCCATTAGAGGCAGGAAAAGGTCCCATATAATCAAAACCCCAAACATCAAATGGTTCAATAACAAGAGAGTAATTCATAGGCATTTCTTGATGTCTACTAATATTACCAATTCTTTGACATTCATCGCAAGACAAGACAAACTTACAGGCATCTTTGAAGAGAGTAGGCCAATAAAAACCGGATTGCAATACCTTATGTGCAGTTCTGTCTCCAGCGTGGTGTCCTCCATATGGTTCGGAGTGACACTTGCGTAGGATCTGTTCATGTTCATGCTCAGGTACAAAACTTCTAATAACACCATCTACTCCTTCATAAAGATGTGGGTCATCCCAAAAATAATGTCTTAAATAAAAAAAGAACTTTTTCTTTTGCTGGTATGTGAAACTAGGTGGTATAAATTTAGCAACAATGTAATTAGCATAATCAGCATACCATGGAGCAGTACGAGAAGCATTAATGAACACTAAATGTTCATCAGAAAAGCTATCATCAATAGGTAGTGGTTCATCAAGAACATTCTCTAGCCTAGACAAGTTGCCTGCAACAGGGTTCTCAGCTCCCTTTCTATCGATAATATGTAAATCAAATTCTTGAAGCAAGAGGACCCATTTGAGAAGTCAAGGTTTAGCATCTTTCTTTTCCATAAGATATTTAATAGCAGCATGATCAATGTGAATAATAACTTTAGAATCAACAATGTAAGGTCTAAACTTATCACAAGCAAATACAATTGCTAAGAATTCTTTTTCAGTAGTAGCATAATTTCTCTGGGCAGTATCAAGAGTCTTGCTAGCATATTGAATAACATTTAATTTCTTATTGACTCTCTGCCCTAGAACAGCACCTACATCAAAATCACTAGCATCACACATAATTTCAAAGGGTAAATTCCAATCAGGTGGCTGAACAATAGGTGCAGTGATCAAACCTTTCTTAAGTACTTCAAATGCTTCTACACAATCATCATCAAAGACAAAAGGAATATCTTTTTGCAATAAATTAGTCAGAGGCCTAGAGATTTTAGAAAAGTCCTTAATGAACCTCCTATAAAAACCGGCATGACCAAGGAAACTTCTTATACCTTTAATGTCCTTGGGACATGGCATCTTTTCAATAGCATCAACTTTAGCTTTGTCAACTTCAATACCTCTTTCAGAAATTTTATGCCCCAAGACAATGCCTTCATTAACCATAAAGTGACACTTTTCCCAATTCAGGATGAGACTAGTGTCTTCACATCTCTACAAAACTCGATCAAGGTTGCTCAAGCAATCATCAAAAGAGGATCCGTAGACTGAGAAGTCATCCATGAATACCTCACAAATCTTTTCACAAAAGTCGGAAAATATAGCCATCATGCATCTTTGAAAGGTAGCAGGTGCATTACATAAACCAAAAGGCATACGTCTATAACCAAAATTACCAAAAGGGAAAGTAAAAGTAGTTTTTGATTGATCTTCCGGTGACACAGGTATTTGAGAGAAACCAGAATAACCATCTAGAAAACAGAAATGTGGTTTTGCCTACTAATTGCGCACTACCGGTGCGCCATTACTATCACGCCGCTAGTATTTTTTACTAATGGCGCACCACTGGTGCGCCATTAGTATCTGGTATACTAATGGCGCACCACGCAGTGCGCCATTAGTATAGCCCACGGTGCGCCATTAGTAACATTTTTTTCAAAAAAAAATCAAATTTTTTTTAAAATTTTTTCGCTTTTTTCTTAATCTCAGGTCAATATGCTTAAACTCAGATCAAATCGCACTCCATGGTCAAACTTCCCAAAAGGTCACCCATCCTCACACTACTCCAGCCCAAGCACGCTTAACTTCAGAGTTCTATCCAACCCCAGCAACAGCTAACTTCACAGGCACTTGTTGATATATCTAGCATATCAATCCTATTTTACCTTGTTGATGTCTAGGACTTTGTTCATGTTCATGACTATGATGAAATTTTGAAAAATATTTCAAACTTCCCGGTCATATTACGTATCATTTTTTGAAAAACAATTCAAAAAAAAATTTGAAAATCAAATTTTTTTGAATTTTTTTGCCTCTAGATCTTGAAAGCCCCGTAACTTTTTTTCGGTTAGGTTTTTGGGGATTTTGAAAATGTTTAACGGGATTCCCCCGATTAAATTTGGATGTAACTTTTCGAGTAGATGATTTTTCATATATAAAACTTTTTAATCCGAGTTCGTATGCAAAAGTTATGCCCATTTTACAAAATTCCAGAGAGATCTTGCAAATAAAGTCGAAATTTATATTTGTAAATTTTCCCAACAACTAGACCACATATCACATGGGAAACTTATTTTCTTTTATTTTTTTGACATTTTTATCATTTTTTTATTTTTTTTAAACTGAAAAGGCGGTCCACGAGGGGGGGGTGCATTCGGTGGAAGCTGGGCAAACTAGTAATGGCACACCGTGGGGTGGTGCGCCATTAGTAGTTAAACTAGTAATGGCGCACCACACCCACGGTGCGCCATTACTAGTTTTGAAAAAAAATATAAAAAAATTTGAATTTTTTTTTATTTTTTTTGAAAAAAACTTAGTAATGGCGCACATGTGGACAGTGCGCCATTACTAGTTAACTAGTAATGGCGCACTGTCCACATGTGCGCCATTACTAACAATTTTTTTTTCAAAACTACTAGTGGCGCATGGTGGGTGTGGTGCGCCATTACTATGTCAACTAGTAATGGCGCACCACTCCCACGGTGCGCCATTAGTAGTTTTAAAAAAATAAAAAAACAATTTTTTACTAATGGCGCACCGTGGGATGTGGTGCGCCATTAGTATTTGCACACTAATGGCGCACCAACACATGGTGCACCATTAGTATTTAGTAATGGCGCACCACATGTACAGTGCGCCATTAGTGTCCATCCCATATGTAGCCCTTTTCCTAGTAGTGATTTGATCAATAAAAGGTAAAGGGTAATGATCTTTCTTAGTAGCTTTATTTAATTTACGGAGATCAATTACCATCCTATAACCTGTAATAATTCTTTGTGGAATCAATTCATCTTTATCATTAGTAACAACGGTACACTAGTAGAAAAACCCCTATTAGTCCCGGTTGGTGAGGGCCTTTTGTCCCGGTTCTTGAACCGGGACTAAAGGGTCATTACTAATGCCCTAGACCTTTAGTCCCGATTCTAACACGAACCGGGACAGATGGGCCTCCACATGGCCGGTGCGCCGAGCCCAGGCAGGAGGGCCTTTGGTCCCGGTTGGTGGCACCTGTTGAGAAATTTAGTCATGTCCGCATAGGTTTTGGGATCTTTTCGTCTCGAGTCTAAGACGGTTACTAGTCCCCGCTCAAGCTTAATCTCCAGAAGAACATAGTGGAAGCTACGCACGCATGCATAACTCATCAATTACATTACTATAACCTCGCTTGAGTAATAAGGGAAACCAAATATGCAAACGACAATAACACTCACTCGAAGTTGTAAGGAAAGAGTATTAAATCTTTGGTTTGATTTTTGATCAACGATTGTAGCAAGTTGGCCTCGGCCTCTTCGGCGTGCTTTTTAACCTAAATTTCATCTATGATTTTTGTGTTAATGAACCCAATATCATACATTTCTTGTTTTCTGCACTCGATGATCTTCAATCTACATAATATAGTGAGGATAATTAATTATAAATACATGCAATGAAAGAGCTGAGCTATATATAGAGACTTAGTGACAGAAATAGTACTTACAGACAGTAGAAAAAGACTATTAATTTATCGAGGGCCTTTCGATTGAAGAACTCGAAGAACTCCTCAAATGGATCAGGAAACAGATCAGTTCCAACAAGGTCGTGCTCCTCTTTAATTCTCAGATACAAAGTATTCGTCCCCCCAGACTCTCTCCAGGTTTTCATGTACCAATTATGGAATCTTCGCATCATCGTTGTTAGAGATTTTTCATCTTTGACGAGAGGCTTCCCGTACTCGTATCTGTGTTCTTCCACCTCCAAGAAATCAAAATTTACATCGTCAGGCAGGTAATCTACAAGATTGCTATAACCGGGCACCGTCCGCGGAGCATTAGCGACGATGTCTCCGCTAGACACATTGAGCGGGGGGCATGATTGATTTGCTTGTTCGTCGAGCTGGGCAATTTTTTTCGCAGCTGCTCGTTCTTTTAACCTTTGATCACTGACAGTACTTTCCGACCGCTCCGCTGTGAGATATGCCTATTCAGTAATGCGCTCATAGTTGGTTCTCGGCAGAGACTTTGGTGGTTTCCTCAGGGCATCGATAGTGCGCTTTGCTTTCACCGGATCTACCTTCTCCTCTGGAGGTGGATGTCTCTTTGCTTTCAACCCTTTAAAGAAGTCCTCCACTTCGGTCCGCACGATCTTCACGTTTTCCTCCTCGGTCCTCTCGTACGGTAACTTCTCTAGAGGCTTGAGAGAAGGACCGTATCCGTATTGCCTCCTGCCTCTGCTGGCTGTACTGCTAGACGCCGGAGCAGACGGAGCAGTTGCGGCGTATGTCTTCTTTCGTGCTTGCTTACGAGGTGGAGGAGAGGACTACAACACGCCGGAGCAGCCGAGGCGGCGGCGGGTCTCTTTCGCCCTTGCTGGCGAGGCGGAGAAGGAGGAGGCTGCTGGCTGCTTGGGTGCGCCGGTGCAGGAGGAGAAGCAGGCGGAGTGCCGCCACGCGCTGGAGAAGGAGGCCGAGTGCCCTAATCGTCACTCGCCGGAGGAGGAGGCGGTGGAGGAGGCGGAGTGCCCTGACTCACCGGAGGAGGAGGAGGAGGCGTCCAGTTTGGAAGCTTGATGAACTCCTTCCGCCATAGGCATGGAGTCTTCAGAGCAGAACCCAGCCGAGTCTCCCATTCACCGGTAGGGTGGTCAAGCTGGAGGTCCTCAAATCCCTCCGTTATTTCGTCCACCGTCACCCTAGCATATCCTTCTGGAATCAGACGACAGTGAAAAGTTGCGCCGGGTTTAGAAGGTCGAACTTGGCCGATAGCCGCCTTGACTTTTATGTTATGCCATTGCGTCATAAGGTGGCAATTTTGAGACTCCATGATAAAATCCACGGGGTAGCTAGCAGGAGTGATCAAGACATGCTCCGGCTGAAGCAGCTCGGTGGAAGCCACGCTGCTTCTCCGCTGAGATGGCGGGGTAGCTTCGGGGGAAGCTTCGGCAGGTCGTTTCCTGCGATCTGCTTCTCGTTCCTCTAGCCCGTGTACCCTTGCGTGCAGCGCCTGCAGTTGGCTATGCTCCACTTTATTCCTCCTCTCCTGGTAGTTGTAACCGCCTGCGTCTAGAAAACCAACCTTCCACAGAATGGATCCTGGCGTGCCTCATGTCTGTCCAAGGTGCTCAGGATTCCCGAGGGCCATTGTGAGCTCGTCGTTCTCCCTGTCTGGAACGAACGTCCCTTGCTGCGCTGCATCGATATAGTGCCAAAGCCTGTTGACTGGTATTTTCAATTGCTCGTCTGTCCAACGGCACTTCCCTGATACAGGGTCCAAGGTTCCGCCAGCCCCGAAGAACCAAGTCCGGCAACGGTCTGGCCAGTTCATTGTCTCTGGTTCGATTCCTTTATCAAGCAGATCATTCTTAGCCTTGGCCCACTTAGGCCGGGCTTTGAGGTAGCCACCTGACCCCGTGCGATGGTGAAACTTCTTCTTCGCAATATTTTGCTAGTTTGTCGCCGACATCTTCTTACTCTTTTCCTATGTCTTGTGGGCCACAAATGTGGGCCAGTTATCTCTGATCTTCTCATATTTGCCAATGAATTCTGGTGTCTCTTCTTTGTCGACAAACTTTTTCATCTCTTTTCTCCACCTCCTGAATAGGTCTGCCATCTTCTTAATAGCAAAAGACTTGATTAATTGCTTTATAACTGGCTTCTCGGGATCCTCCTCTGGCGGTAGGGTGAAATTTGCCTTCAGCTCAGTCCAAAGATCATCTTCCTGCATATCATTGACATAAGACACCTCAGGGTCTTCGTCCTTAGGCTTATACCATTGGTGGATGCTGATCGGGATCTTGTCCCTAACAAGAACCCTGCACTGTGCAGCAAATGCGTTCTTTGTCCAGATGGGTTCAATCGGTTCGCCATCGCGCGCGATTGCTGTGATCTCAAACCTTTCATCCGAGCTCAACTTTTTCTTCGGGCCTCGTCTCCTTACCGAAGTTGTGCTCGATCCGGAGGGCTAGAAAAAAGAAGAAAGACAAGAGTTAATTAATATGTGTACATATACCAAAACAATGAATGCATCAATTAACTAGTCAGCACAGGCTTAACTAATATATATACCTGGCCAGACTCGGTTCGGTCACCGTAGTCGTCATCACGGTCTCCTTCTTGCACCGTCATTGGGTCACCGGAGCCGTCCTCACGGTCTCCTTCTTGCACCGGCATTGGGTCAAAGGAGCCATCATAATCATAGCCTGCTTCTTCACCCAGTCCTTCCAGACCATGGGTGTCCTTCAGAAACGAGAAGACGGCATCACTTCCTTGTGCGATTATGTCCCCCAACATCGCTTCTGTTGCTTCGTCTCGGGGGTGTCCATAGTTTCTACAAATATTTACAACATGGCAATTATTATTCAAACATGACAGATATAGATATATTAGTGGCAAACTTAGAACTAGCTAGCTAATCACAGTAAGGAATCATATTAATTAGTGGCCTCGACGCTGCTTCTCTAGGGTTTGGGGTGGCCTCGACAACGCTTCAAGGGGGTAATATCAATAACGACGAGATACATACACGGGAAAATAATGTTATCGGGGAGGGGGTATATAGACCCCCCGTGTTGAAGTTATCGGGAGGGGGTATATCGACCCCCCCCCCACGTGTTGAAGTTATCGGGAGGGGTTTATATCGACAACGACGACATACGTACATGGGAAAATAATATTATCGGGGAGGGGG
>NW_021278222.1:114112-144697 GCF_002162155.2 Triticum dicoccoides | reverse complement strand
CCCCCCCCTCGTGTTGAAGTTATCGGGAGGGGTATATCAACGACGACAGACCCAATAAAACATAAGAAAACGAAGAAGAAATAAAAAGAGGAGAAGAAGAAAGGAATAGAGGAGAAGATCGAAGAAAAAAAAGAAGAAAAAAAAGAGGAGAAGAAGAAAGTAATAGAGGAGAAGAAGAAAAAATAGAAAAAGTTTCTATTTTTTCTTCTTCTCCTCTATTCCTTTCTTCTTCTCCTCTTCCTTTTCTTCTTTTTTTCTCTTCTTATTTATTTATCCTCTTCTTCATCTCCTTTTCTTCTTTCTTTCCTCTTCATATTTTCTTCTTTCCTATCCTTCTTTTTCTTCTTCTTCCCTTCCTAGCTAGATATATAAAACTTTTCTAAAATTGTAACTTTTGCATATATAAAACTTTTCCATGGATCATCATTTCTCATATATATCGAATATATATCCATTGTCATATATAAAAACTTTCTATATACGAACAAAAAACTTTCTATGAATAAAAAACATTTTTGACATATATATTTAGCATATTCGTGCCACATACACATATACATCACATACACATATACATTATAGCCATATACACATATACACATATACACATATACATTATAGCCATATACACATATACATTCGTGCCACATATGAACAAAAAAGTTAAACTAATAAAATTAAAAAAACATATAGCCACGTATGAACAAAAATATATAGCCACATACATACACATATACATTATATATATATGAACAAAAAAATTAAACTAATAAAAAAACAGAGCCAGGGCGGCGGCTCACAGCGGCGGCAGGCGAGGGCGCCGGCTTGCGGGGGCGGGACGGAGCAGGGGCAGGGCGACGGCGACGAGGAGCGGGCGACGACGGCGAGCACGTGGCAGGGGCTCGGGGCGCCGGGGTGGCGCACGCGAGCAGGGGAGCTCGAGGCGACAGCGGGGGCGGTGAGGGCGCCGGCGCGCGGGGGCGGGATAGGGCAGGGGTAGGGCAACGACGACGAGGAGCGGGCGGCGACGGCGAGCATGGGCCAAGGGCACGGGGCGGCGACGACATAGAGGAGCGGGCGGCGACGGCGAGCACGGGTAGCCTGTCGGCTTCGAGGAGGTCGTCGGCGTCGTCGGGGGCAACTGGTGAGGGAAATTTGAAAATTTCCCAAGTGTTGCTTATATAGCAAAGGCTTTGGTCCCGGTTCGTGGCACAAACCGGGACCAATGCCCCCTTTAGTCCCATTTGGTGCCACCAACCGGGACCAAAGGCCTCTTTTCAGCAGCCCAAAGGACGGGAAGCGGCGGTCTTTGGTCCCGGTTGGTGGCACCAACCGGGACTAAAGGGGGGCATTGGTCCCAATTTGTTCCACGAACCGGTACCAATGCACCCCTTTAGTCCCGGTTGGTGGCACCAACCGGGACCAAAGGCCTTGTGCTGGCGCTGTGCGGTGGGATGTTTAGTCCCACCTCGCTAGCCGAGAGGGCTCAACAGTGGTTTATAAGCGCTGCTGCGCTGACCACTTCGAGCTCCTCTCAAATGAAGGCTTACGAGCCTAAAGTCACTTATCTGCCTGTGGGCCTACTGGGCCTCCCGCGGGCCTGAATCCTGGCCCATGGTAGGGTTTCTAGCCGTATTCAGACCGTGGGGCCCAATAGGAGGCAGTTTTTTTGTTTTTTTGTTTTCTTTACTTATTGTTGCTATTTTTATTTTTTTCCCAGTTTTTTTGTTTTGTTTTCTGCATTATTTATTTTCTTTTGTTTTTTGCTTTATTTTAAATTATATTTGCTTTTAGTTTTAGAAAAATTATAAACTTTCTGTTAGTGCCATTAGTTTTCAAATTTGAAAACACTTTTTTTGTTTTTTGTTTTCTTTCTTTCTTTATTTATTTTCTTTTGTTTCTACTTACAACACAATACTTATTGTTGCTATTTTTATTTTTTTCCAGTTTTTTTGTTTTGTTTTCTGCATTATTTATTTTCTTTTGTTTTTTGCTTTATTTTTAATTCTTTTTTGCTTTTAGTTTTAGAAAAATTATAAACTTTCTGTTAGTGCCATTAGTTTTAGAAAAATTATAAACTTCCTGTTAGTGCCATTAGTTTTCAAATTTGAATAGTTAAAATTTGAATTCTTTGAAATTTGTCTGAATCACAAGTTTGTGATTAACTTTACTAAAAAAATGAACATAGATGCGCCTATAGAGAAAATTCAACCTAAATTCACAATAAATTTCTATGAATTTCAGAGAAATTCACTATGAATTTTGGTCAAATTCCCTGTATAGGGGCATCTATTTTCACTGTGAGAGGAGCTCAACATGGCAGAGAGGGACGGGCTTATAAACCGGTGTGAGCGCCCTTCGGTTGGCGAGGTGGGACTAAACACTGAGCGCAACGAGGACCAACCCTTTAGTTTGGGTTTGTGGCACAAACCAGGACTAATGGTCATGGGCCAGGGGCGAGGCACATTGGT
Source organism: Triticum dicoccoides (assembly GCF_002162155.2). Classification (NCBI taxonomy): domain Eukaryota; kingdom Viridiplantae; phylum Streptophyta; class Magnoliopsida; order Poales; family Poaceae; genus Triticum; species Triticum dicoccoides. Next base: position 142,226 of record NW_021278222.1, on the reverse strand, counting down.
CCCGGTTCGTGCGTGGAACCGGGACCAAAATGTCCAGACGAACCGAGACCAATGGCCCACGTGGCTGCCCTCTTGAGAGTGTTCTTGGTGAGAACATACTTGACAAGGAGCGAACCGGGATTAATGGTATTACGAGGGCCGAACCATAAGACATTAAAGCATTTCAAATGAACTCTGCAAAAGTTGAAAGTTGGCATGGTACCATAATTTCACCCACATAGCATGTGCATGTACAAAACAGACAATGGTATTGATGACCCGCAAGTATACGGGATAGTTGTAGCCTCTTTCGATAAGTAAGAGTGTCGAACCCAACGAGGATCTAAAGGTAGAACAAATACTCTCTCAAGTCCTATCGGCCACAGATACGACTCTACGCACGCTTGACGTTCGCTTTACCTAGAACAAGTATGAAACTAGAAGTACTTTGTAGGTGTGATAGGATAGGTTTGCAAGATAATAAAGATCACGTAAATAAAAAGTAGGGGCTGTTTAGATAAAGATGCAATGAAGTAAATATAGCAAGTGTGGAAAAGTGGTGGTAGGAGTAGTGGAATTATCCCTAAGCAATTGACTATGTTACTAGACCGATAGAAAGTACTATGTGGGAGAGGCCACATCTAGCATGTCATCCCTGCTTTGGAATTCTATGCACTTATGATTGGAACTATTAGCAAGAATCCGCAACTAATAACGTTCATTAAGGTAAAACCCAACCATAGCATTAAGATATATTGGTCCCCCTTCAATCCTGTATCCATCAATTTCTATGCTAGGTTGAAGCTTCTATCACTCTAGGCCTCCAATACATAGTCCTATCAACATATAACTAACCCTATGGTGTGATCCACGCACGCGCTCATATGATGGGCACCAAAGGACAGCAACATAACTACAAGCAAATTAAATCAATCATAGCAATTCATCAACCACCAATAGGACAACGAAAATCTACTCAGACATCATAGGATGGCAACACATCATTGGATAATAATATGACGCATAAAGCACCATGTTCAAGTAGAGGGTACAGCGGGTTGCGGGAGAGTGGACCGCTGTAGATAGAGGGGGGAAGGTGATGGAGATGTTGGTGAAGATGACGGAGGTGTTGGTGAGGATCGCGGTGATGATGATGGCCCCCGGCGGCGTTCCGGTGCCACCGGAAGCAAGGGGGGAGAGCCCCCCTTCTTATTCTTCTTCTTCCTTGACCTCCTCCCTAGATGGGAGAAGGGTTTCCCCTCTGGTCCTTGTCTCCCATGGCGTGGGAGGGCCGAGAGCCCCTCCGATATTGGATCTATCTCTCTGTTTCTCCGTTCTCTGATTCTACCCCTTCACCGTTTCCTTTATATCTGGAAATCCGTAACTCCGATTGGGGTGAATCTTTCGCCCAGATCTTTCTCATAGAATTAGATTTCTTGCGCCAAAAGAAGAGCATCATACGCCTTACGGGGGGCCCACGAGAGCCCAGGCCGCGCCCAGGTCGAAGGGTGCGCCCCCCTGTCTCGTGGCCTCCCCGGACACCGTTTCACGTTGATTTTACTTACCAAAAATCATAAATATTCCAAAAAAAATCTCCGTCCGTTTTTATCCCGTTTGGACTCCGTTTGATATTGGGTTTCCGTGAAACAAAAACATGCAACAGACAGGAACTATCACTGGGCATTGGATCAATATGTTACTCCCAAAAAAATAGTATAAAAAGTTGCCAAAAGTATATAAAAGTTGAATAATATTTGCATGGAACAATCGAATATTATAGATACGACGGAGACGTATCAGCATCCCCAAGCTTAATTCCTTCTCGTCCTCGAGTAGGTAAATGATAAAAAAGATAATTTTTGATGTGGAATGCTACCTAGCATAATCTTGATCATATTTCTAATCATGGCATGAATATTAAGACACGAGTGATTCAAAGCAATAGTCTATCATTTGACATAAAAACAATAATACTTCAAGCATACCAACCAAGCAATTACGTCTTATCGAAATAACACAGCCAAAGAAAGCTCATCCCTACAAAATCATATAGTCTGGCTATGCTCCATCTTCGTCACACAAAATACTCCCATCATGCACAACCCTGATGACGAGCCGAGCAATTGGTTCATACTTTTTAACGCGCTGCAGCTTTTTCAACTCTTGCACAATACATGAGCGCAAGCCATGGACATAGCACTATGGTGGTATATGGTGGTGGTTGTGAGAACAAAAAGTGGAGAAGATAGTCTCACATCAACTAGGCGTATCAACGGGCTATGGAGATGCCCATCAATAGATATCAATGTGAGTGAGTAGGGATTGCTATGCAACGGATGCACTAGAGCTATAAATATATGAAAGCTCAACAAAAGAAACTAAGTGGGTGTGCATCCAACTTGCTTGCTCACGAAGACCTAGGGTATTTTGAGGAAGCCCATCATTGGAATATACAAGCCAAGTTCTATAATGAAAAATTCCCACTAGTATATGAAAGTGACAACATAAGAGACCCTCTATATGAAGAACATGGTGCTACTTTGAAGCACAAGTGTGGAAAAAGAGATAGTAGCAATTGTCCCTTCTCTCTTTTTCTCTCATTTCATTTTTTTTATATTTTTTCTTTTTCTTTTTTTTTCTTTCCTTTTGGTGGGCTTCTTTGGCCTCCTTTTTTATTTGGGCTTCTTTGGCCTATTTTATTTTTCATAAAGTCCGGAGTCTCATCCCGACTTGTGGAAATCATAGTCTCCTTCATCCTTTCCTCTCTGGGGCAATGCTCTAATAATGATGATCATCACACTTTTATTTACTTACAACTCAATATCTAGAACAAAGATATGACTATATATGAATGCTTCCGGCAGTGTACCGGGATGTGCAATGATCTAGCATAGAAATGACATCAAAAAATGGACAAGCCATGAAAACATCATGCTAGCTATCTTACGATCATGCAAAGCAATATGAAAATGAATGCTCCAGTCATGTATATGATGATGATGGAAGTTGCATGGCAATATATCTCGGAATGGCTACGGAAATGCCTTAATAGGTAGGTATGGTGGCTGTTTTGAGGAAGGTAAATAATGGGTTCACGATACCGGCTAAAGTTGCGCGGTACAATAGAGGCTAGCAAAGTGGAAGGGTGAGTGTGCGTATATGCATGGACTCACATTAGTCATAAAGAACTCATATACTTATTGCAAAAGTCTACTTAGCCCTCGAAGCAAAGTACTACTACGCATGCCCCTAGAGGGATAGATTGGTAGGAAAAGACCATCGCTCGTCCCCGACTGCCACTCATAAGGAAAGCAATCAAAGAGCACCTCATGCTCCAACTTCGTTACATAACGGTTCACCATACATGCATGCTACGAGACTTGCAAACCCCAACACAAGTATTTCTCAATTTCACAACTATTGAGCTAGCACGACTCTAATATCACCACCTTTATATCGCAAAACTATTGCAAGGAATCAAACATATCGTATTCAGTGATCTACAAGTTTATGTAGGATTTTATGACTAACCATGTGAATGACCAATTCCTGTCATCTCTCTAAATAGATATAAGTGAAGCAAGAGAGTTTAATTCTTTCTACAAAAGATATGCCCACGCTCTAACAAATATAAGTGAAGCAAAAGAGCATTCTACAAATGACGGTTTTCTATGTGAAGAGAAACAGGAAATCCAAACTTCAAATGATATAAGTGAAGCACATGAAGCATTCTATAAAGCCATACTCAAAATATTTAGGTGAAGTGCAATGAGCATTCTATAAATCAACCAAGGACTATCTCATACCAGCATGGTGCATAAAAGAAAAATGAAAACTAAATGCAAAAGACGCTCCAAGACTTGCACATAATGCATGAATGAAACGATTTCGAAAACATACCGATACTTGTTGAAGAAAGAGGGGATGCCTTCTGGGGCATCCCCAAGCTTATACGTTTGAGTCTCCTTGAATATTTACTTGGTGTGCCTTGGGCATCCCCAAGCTTGATCTCTTGCCTCTCTTCCTCTTCCTCATATCGAAACCTCCTCGTTTAGACACTTCATCCACACAAAACTTCAACAGAAAACTCGGTAAGATCCGTTAGTATAATAAAGCAAATCACTACTCTAAGTACTGTAGCAAACCAATTCATATTTTGTTTTTGCATTGTGTCTAATGTAATATAGCTTTTCCATGGCTTAATCCACTGATATAAATTGATAGTTTCATCAAAACAAGCAAACTATGCATCAAAAACAGAATCTGTCAAAAACAGAACAGTCTGTAGCAATCTGAACATTCACCATACTTCTGGTACCCCAAAAATTCTACCACAATTAGGAAAAATAAACAAGTTGTACAGAAAGACAGTGAAAAGGAATCAGAACCATTTGACGTCCCAGGTAAAAATTTAAAATCATGCACTACAGACAAAGTTTCTGTCCTGCATCATACAAACCAACAAGATTTGTAAACATCCAAAAGGCAAATCTTAGCACATTATTTTTATAATACAAAGGAATTGTACAAGGGGAAAATTATTTTTTATCAAAAGTTTCTGTAATCAAGATTCACAAAGTATCCGTGAGCATCAACAAAGTTCAAGGCTAGCTCCCACTTCAACAATGCTTGCCTTTCTCACTTTCACTTTCCCTTTTGAAAAGTTTTTAGGTTCCCCTCTTTATTTTTTTTGTTTTTAAACTATATAAAAGCACTCAACAGAAATAAATGACTCTTAAATGACTCTCTAAAATTTCCGGGTTGTCTCCCTGGCAGCGCTTTCTTTAAAGCCATTAAGCTAGGCATATAGTGCTCAATTAATGGATCCACCCGGATCCCAAGGTATATCAAAGCCAATTTTAATTAACAATGATTTGAAATTTAGTAGTGAGCACAAAGTAACATATATCAAGCAATGACGAAGTCTAACTCTCTTCCTATGCATCGGCATGTGATAAAAGAACAATTCATGCACACCAAGTAAAGGCCAATGCATAGTATAAGCAGTTTCTTGCAATTCCATTGTGTTGGAAACATAAAGAGGCGGAGATGTAGTTCCTCTCTCATAATAATTGCAAGTAAGAGCAGCAAGCACATGCATATTATATTCATCAAAATCATCATGTGCAACGGTAAAAAGAAACCCATCAATATAATCCTTAGTAAGCACAAACTTCTCCAATATAGTGTAGTTTGGAGAATTCAAAAAGATAATAGGACTATCATGCGTGGGTGCAATAGCAACAATTTCATGTTTAACATAAGGAACTACAGCAAGTTCATCTCCATAAGCATAATTCATATTGGCATCTTGGCCACAAGATCATCAAAAGGGGGTATTTCAAGAGAATCAACGGGATCATAACAATCATCATAGCAATCATCATAGTAATCATCATAGCAATCATCCTTCGGTAAGCACGAAGGGGAATTAAAAAATGTATGAGTTGAAGAGTTAATATCATTAGAAGGTGGGCACGGGTAGCTAATCCGCTCTTCCTCCTTTTGTTCTTCGCTCTCCTCATCATCTTTTTCATCCAATGAGCTCATAGTTTCATCAATTTATTCTTCCATAGCTTCCTGCAAAATATTAGTCTCTTATTGGACAGCGGAGTATTTCTCAATATATGGTTTAACATAGGCATTAGAAGCATAATTATCATAACAATATTCAAGTATGGCAAAACTTTCAGATTTGTAAAGAGTAGCATCATACTTTTCAATCAAAGAAGCAATTTCAAAAGCACCCTTAAAAGCAACAAATTCTTCAATTTGTTGAACATCATAGTAATTATAAACACCCTTAGCATACAAAGATACGAATCCATTATCAATAAACTCACATTGGTAGGGAAGGTGTTTCTTAGGGTTTTCAGAACAACAAGTAACATCATATATTTCACATAAATTCCAAGCATGGCATTGCAAATGTTGAATTTGATCCCATAATAGTTTCCCTTTTTCAGATATACAGTGTCACACATAACAATCATGCTCATCTAAAGATTTGCCATCACCTAAGCTAGTTGGGGTTTCAGCACGAGCACATAGGGATCGAAGATGATCGAAGTAAAAAGCTTTTAGGACTGTGATAGATTTTGAGTGGTTCTTCAACCATTGGAGCAGTAGGTACAACTAATTTTTTTGGTATTTTGCGTTTCCTACCCATAAATAAATATAGAAAACAACTAAGAACAACAAATAAAAATTACTTAGTGATAAAGCAAACAAGCACACACGAGAATATTCACCCCACGCAATGACTCCCCGGCAACGGCACCAGAAAAAGGTCTTGATGACCCGCAAGTATACGGGATAGTTGTAGCCTCTTTCGATAAGTAAGAGTGTCGAACCCAACGAGGAGCTAAAGGTAGAACAAATACTCTCTCAAGTCATATCGGCCACAGATACGACTCTACGCACGCTTGACGTTCGCTTTACCTAGAACAAGTATGAAACTAGAAGTACTTTGTAGGTGTGATAAGATAGGTTTGCAAGATAATAAAGAACACGTATATAAAAAGTAGGGGCTGTTTAGATAAAGATGCAATAAAGTAAATATAGCGAGTGTGGAAAAGTGGTGGTAGGAGTAGTGGAATTGTCCCTAAGCAATTGACTATGTTACTAGACCGATAGCAAGTATTATGTGGGAGAGGCCACAGCTAGCATGTCATCCCTGACTTGGAATTCTATGCACTTATGATTGGAACTATTAGAAAGCATCCGCAACTACGAACGTTCATTAAGGTAAAACCCAACCATAGCATTAAGATATATTGGTCCCCCTTCAATCCCGTATGCATCAATTTCTATGCTAGGTTGAAGCTTCTGTCACTCTAGCCCTCCAATACATAGTCCTATCAACATATAACTAACCCTATGGTGTGATCCACGCTTGCGCCCATATGATGGGCACTAAAGGACAGCAACATAACCACAAGCAAATTAAATCAATCATAGCAATTCATCAACCACCAATAGGACAACGAAAATCTACTCAGACATCATAGGATGGCAACACATCATTGGATAATAATATGAAGCATAAAGCACCATGTTCAAGTACATGGTACAGCGGGTTGCGGGAGAGTGGACTGCTGTAGATAGAGGGGGGAAGGTGATGGAGATGTTGGTGAAGATGACGGCGGTGTTGGTGAAGATCGCGGTGATGATGATGGCCCCCGGCGGCGTTCCGGTGCCACCGGAAGCAAGGGGGAGAGAGCCCCCCTTCTTCTTCTTCTTCCTTGACCTCCTCCCTAGATGGGAGAAGGGTTTCCCCTCTAGTCCTTGGCTCCCATGGCGTGGGAGGGGCGAGAGCCCCTCCGAGATTGGATCTATCTCTTTCTTTCTGTGTCCTCTGATTCTACCCCTTCACCGTTTGCTTCATATCTGGAGATTCGTAACTCCGATTGGGGTCAATCTTAGGCCCAGATCTTTCTCATAAAATTAGCTTTCTTGCGCCAAAAGAAGAGCGTCAACCTCCATACGGGTGGCCCACGAGAGCCCAGGCCACGCCCAGGGGGGAGGGCGCGCCCCCCTGTCTAGTGGCCACCCCGGACACCGTTTCACGTTGATTTTACTTCCCAAAAATCATAAATATTCCAAAACAATCTCCGTCCATTTTTATCCCGTTTGGACTCCATTTGATATTGGGTTTCTGCGAAACAAAAAACATGCAACAGACAGGAAGTGGCACTGGGCACTGGATCAATATGTTAGTCCCAAAAAAATAGTATAAAAAGTTGCCAAAAGTATATAAAAGTTGAATAATATTGGCATGGAACAATCAAAAATTATAGATACAACGGAGAAGTATCAGGTATCTTACTCGTCTGTTACAAAGTTGGCATGGTATCATCATAATAGTTGCGGGAGAAAGTCTTCACTTTTTCTTCGCTTGTGTCATTTGCTTATTGCGCCGTAACCATGGATAATCTTCATCGTTTATCATGATGCTTGGGTCAGCCTTGACTTTGAAGGGAGGAATTTCATGAAACTTTTCATAATCTTCAGACATGTCTGTCTTGCCCTCCACTCCCACGATGTCCCTTTTTCCTGAAAGAACTATGTGGCGCTTTGGCTCATCGTATGATGTATTCGCTTCCTTATCTGTTCTTTTTGTCGGTCTGGTAGACATGTCCTTCACATAGATAACTTGTGCCACATCATTGGCTAGGACTAACAGTTCGTCAGTGTACCCAAGATTTTTCAGATCCACTGTTGTCATTCCATACTTTGGGTCTACTCGTACCCCGCCTCCTGACAGATTGACCCATTTGCACTTAAACAAAGGGACCTTAAAATCTACTCCATAGTCAAGTTCCCATATGTCCACTATGTAACCATAATACGGTTCCTTTCCCCTCTCGGTGGCTGCATCAAAGCGGACACCGCTGTTTTGGTTGGTGCTCTTTTGATCTTGGGCGATCGTGTAAAATGTATTCCCGTTTATCTCGTATCCTTTTCAAATCACAGTCAAAGATGGCCCCCTGGACAACAAGTACAGCTCATCACAAACAGTGTTGTCACCTCTGAGACGTGTTTCCAACCAACTGCTGAAAGTCGTGATGTGTTCACATGTAATCCAGTCGTCGCACTGCTCCGGGTGTTAGGAGCGCAGCCTGTTCTTGTGTTCATCGACATACAGGGTCACCAAGGTAGAGTTTTGTAGAACTGTGTAGTGTTCTTGAGACCAAGAATATCCGTCCCTGCATATTATTGAGTCCCTTCCAAGCATGTCTTTTCCAGTCAGTCTCCCCTCATACCGCGATTTAGGGAGACCTATCTTCTTAAGGCCAGGAATGAAGTCAACACAAAACCCGATGACATCCTCTGTTTGATGGCCCATGGAGATGCTTCCTTCTGGCCTAGCGCGGTTACAGACATATTTCTTTAGGACTCCCATGAACCTCTCAAAGGGGGACATATTGTGTAGAAATACGGGCCCCAGAATGACAATCTCGTTGACTAGCTGAACTAGGACGTGCGTCATGATATTGAAGAAGGATGGTGGGAACACCAGCTCGAAACTGACAAGACATTGCGCCACATCACTCCTTAGCCTTGGTACGATTTCTGGATCGATCACCTTTTGAGAGATTGCATTGAGGAATGCACATAGCTTCACAATGGCTAATCGGACGTTTTCCGGTAGAAGACCCCTCAATGCAACCGGAAGCAGTTGCGTCATAATCACGTGGTAGCCATGAGACTTTAGGTTCTGGAACTTTTTCTCTGGCATATTTATTATTCCCTTTATATTCGACGAGAAGCCAGTCGGGACCTTCATACTGAGCAGGCATTCAAAGAAGATTTCTTTCTCTTCTTTCGTAAAAGCGTAGCTGGCAGGACCTTCATACTGCTTCGGAGGCATGCTGTCTTTTTCGCGCAAACGTTGCAGGTCCTCCCGTGCCTCAGATGTATCTTTTGTCTTTCCATACACGCCCAAGAAGCCTAGCAAGTTCACGCAAAGGTTCTTCGTCACGTGCATCACGTCGATTGAATAGCGGACCTCTAGGTCTTTCTAGTAGGGTAGGTCCCAAAATATAGACTTCTTCTTCCACATGGGTGCGTGTCCCTCAGCGTCGTTCGGAACAGCTAGTGCGCTGGGACCCTTTCCAAAGATTACGTGTAAATCATTGACCATAGCAAGTACGTGATCACCGGTACGCATGGCGGGCTTCTTCCGGTGATCTGCCTCGCCTTTGAAATGCTTGCCTTTCTTTCGACATTGATGGTTGGTCAGAAGAAATCAACGATGGCCCAGGTACACATTCTTCCTGAAGCTTCCCAGGTATATACTATCGGTGTCAAGTAAACAGTGTGTGCATGTGTGGTATCCCTTGTTTGTTTGTCCTGAAAGGTTACTAAGAGCGGGCCAGTCGTTGATGGTCACGCATAGCAATGCCTTTAGGTCAAATTCCTCCTGTTTGTGCTCATCCTACGTACGTCCACCATTTCCATTCCACAGCTGTAAAAGTTCTTCAACTAATGGCCTTAGGTACACATCAATGTCGTTGCCGGGTTGCTTAGGGCCTTGGATGAGAACTGGCATCATAATGAACTTCCGCTTCATGCACATCCAAGGAGGAAGGTTATACATACATATAGTCATGGGCCAGGTGCTGTGATTGCTGCTCTGCTCCACGAAAGGACTAATGCCATCCGCGCTTAAAGCAAACAATACGTTCCTTGGGTCACTTGCAAACTCATCCCAGTACTTTCTCTCGACTTTTCGTCAGCGGGTGCTCTCAACTTCCCGTCTTTCTTACGGTCCTCACTGTGCCATCGCATCAACTTTGCATGCTCTCCATTTCTAAACAGACGTTTCAACCGTGGTATTATAGGAGCATACCACATCACCTTCGCAGGAACCCTCTTCGTGGGGGGCTCGCCGTCAACATCACCAGGGTCATCTCGTCTGATCTTATACCGTAATGCACCGCATACCGGGCATGCGTTCAGATCCTTGTACGCACCGCGGTAGAGGATGCAGTCATTAGGGCATGCATGTATCTTCTGCACCTCCAATCCTAAAGGGCATACGACCTTCTTTGCTGCGTATGTACTGTCGGGAAATTCGTTATCCTTTGGAAGCTTCTTCTTAAATATTTTCAGTAGCTTCTCAAATCCTTTGTTGGGCACAACATTCTCTGCCTTCCATTGCAGCAATTCCAGTACGGTACCCAGCTTTGTGTTGCCATCTTCACAACTGGGGTACAACCCTTTTTTGTGATCCTCTAACATGCGATCGAACTTCAGCTTCTCCTTTTGACTTTCGCATTGCGTCCTTGCATCGACAATGACCCGGCGGAGATCATCATCATCGGGTACATCGTCTGGTTCCTCTTGATCTTCAGCAGCTTCGCCCGTTGCAGCATCATCGTGCACATCATCTGGTTCCTCTTGATGTTCAGTAGCATCACCGCATTCAGGGGGCACATAGTTGTCATCGTACTCTTCTTCTTCGCCGTCTTCCATCATAACCTCTATTTCTCCATGCCTCGTCCAAACATTATAGTGTGGCATGAAACCCTTGTAAAGCAGGTGGGTGTGAAGGATTTTCCAGTCAGAGTAAGACTTCGTATTCCCACATATAGGGCATGGACAACACATAAAACCATTCTGCTTGTTTGCCTCAGCCACTTCGAGAAAATCATGCACACCCTTAATGTACTCGGAGGTGTGTCTATCACCGTTCATCCATTGTCGGTTCATCTTCGTGCATTATATATAATTAAGTGTGTCAGAAATCATTACAGAACATCATGAATAGATAATTAAGTGACCAAATTAATAGAAGTTCATCATCACATTAAAACCAAAGTACATACATAGTTCTCATCTAACAACATAAAGCTCTGCAGAGCATCTAAATTAATTAAACCATACATTGAAACTATGTAAAACATTTCAATGCGAAAACAAATGTGATCATAATCGCAACCAAGGTAACAACTGATCCAATGGCATAATGATACCAAGCCTCGGTATGAATGGCATATTTTCTAATCTTTCTAATCTTTCTAATCTTCAAGCACATTGCATCCATCTTGATCTTGTGATCATCGACGACATCCGCAACATGCAACTCCAATATCATCTTCTCCTCCTCAATTTTTCTTATTTTTTCCTTCAAGAAATTGTTTTCTTCTTCAACTAAATTTAACCTCTCGACAATAGGGTTGGTTGGAATTTCCAGTTCAACAACCTCCTAGATAAATAAAATCTATGTCACGTTGGTCGGCATAATTGTCATAAACAATAAATGAACCAATAGTTATGAAAAGATAATATATACCACATCCGAATCATAGACAGGACGAGGGCCGACGGGGGCGGATACCAAAACCATCGCACTATATAAGATGCAATAATAAAAGTAAGAAAATAATACAAGTATCTATCTAAACATACAAGTAAGAATATTTTTCCTTTCAGAAAGAAGATAAGAACAAGAGGCTCACCACGGTGGTGCCGACGATGAGATTGGCGCGAGTGATCGACGGCGGTGAAGATGGGGACGGGGCGTGACGGACCACTAAACCTAGATAAATATTGAGGAAAATGGAGCTTGGAGGTCGAGCTTGGAGAGGAGAAAGCTTAAGTAGTGTGGCTCGGGCATTCCATCGAACACCTTGTGTGCATAGGAGGTGAGCTAGAGCACCACCATGCCCTCTCCCCCTCGGTGGCCAGAAAAAACAGAGTAGTGTGCTCTGCTCTTAAGAGAGGGGGTATATATAGGCACCTCGTTGGTCTCGGTTCGTGGCATGAACCGGGACTAAAGGGCAGCCTTTGGTCCCGGTTCAAGCCCCCAACCGGGACCAATGGTGGTGGGCCAGGAGCGAGACCCATTGGTCCCGGTTCGTCCCACCAACCGGGACCAAAAGGTCCAGACGAACCGGGACCAATGGCCCACGTGGCCCGGCCGGCCCCCGGGGCTCACAAACCGGGTCCAATGCCACCATGGGTCCTGGTTCTGGACTGAACCAGTACTAATGGGCTGACCCGGCCTGGACCTTTGCCCCCTTTTCTACTAGTGGTAATACCTCCCTTTTTAGGGACACAATGGACAGGGCTTACTCATTCACTATCAGCAACGGGATAAATTATACTTGCCTCGAGGAGTTTTAGTATCTCATTTCTTACCACTTATTTCATCTTAGGGTTTAATCTTCATTGAGGATCTCTGACTGGTTTGGCATCTTTCTCCACTTTAACTTTGTGTTGGCATAGAGTGGTACTGATGCCCTAAGATCATCCAGAGTATATCCAATAGCAGCACGGTGCTTCTTCAGAGTTTTCAATAATCTTTCCTCTTCCTGCTCTGAAAGGTTAGCACTAATAATAACAGGATATATCTTCTTTTCATCAAGAGAAGCATATTTAAGATTATCAGGTAATGGTTTAAGCTCAAACACGGGATCACCCTTGGGTGGAGGAGGATCCCCTAGGATTTCAACAGGTAAGTTGTGTTTCAAGATTGGAACCTGTTGCAGGAATACTTCATCTATTTCCCTTCTTTCATTCATAAACATATCATTTTCATGGTCTAGCAAATATTGTTCTAACGGATCAGTATGAGGTACGTCAATAGAAGCAAGACCAATTATTTCATCTTTACTTGGTAATTCTTTGTCATGGGGTTGTCTATGAAATTTAGCAAAATTAAACTCATGAGTCATATCGTCCAATCCATTCGTAACAACATCCTTTTTGCAATCAATCTTACCATTAACAGTGTTCAAGAAGGGTCTACCAAATATGATGGGACAAAAGTCATCTTGTGGGGAACCAAGAACAAGAAAATTAGCAAGGTATTTGACCTTCCCACACAAGACTTCAACATCTCTAACAATCCCAAATGGCTTAATAGTATCTCTATTGGCAAGCTTAATTGTAACATGAATATCTTCCAACTCAGCGGGTGCAATATCGTGCATAATTTCTTTATATAAGGAAAAAGGTATTGCACTAGCACTAGTACCCATATCACATAAGCCATGATAACAATGATCTCCCATTTTAACAGAAATAACAGGCATGCCTACGACAGGTCTATGTATCTTAGAATATGATCTAACAATATTAGCAGCTTCATCACAGAAATAAATAACATGCACATCTATATTATCATCCAAGAGATCTTTAACCATAGCAATACTAGATTCAAATTTAATTTGCTCAGGAGGTGTATAAGTTCTAGTATTACTCTTACGAACAATAGTTGAAGCTTTAGCATGAAACTTTATTCTAATAGGAAAAGGTGGTTTCTCAACATAAGTAGTAGGAACAATAGGATCATTATAAGTAATAGTCTTTTCTTCAACTGTAATAGGTGCAACTACTTTTACTTCAATGGGAGGATTATATTTAAACCACTTATCCTTAGGGAGATCAACGTGAGCATTAAAAGATTCACATAAAGCATCGGTATCCATAAAAGATTTAACACAATCAAACTTAGGCGTTATACCTGACTCCTTACCATCGTCGGAACCCCAATCTTCAGAGTTGCGTTTAATTCTTTCCAATAAGTCCCACTTGAATTCAGTAGTCTTCAGCATATAAGAACCAGCATAGGAAGTATCGATCATGGTGCGATCATTGAGAGAAAGCCGAGCATAATTTTTTTGAATAATCATTTCTCTTTAGAGCTCATGATTGGGGCATGAATATAACATTGACTTAAGCCTCCCCCAAGCTTGAGCGATGCTTTATCTTTCGCGAGGCCATAAATTATATACGTAATTACGATCACGGTGAACAAGATGCATAGGATAGAACTTCTGGTGAAATTCCAACTTCAATCGTTTATAATTCCAAGATCCCGTATCATCACATAGCCTATACCATGTCAATGCATCTCCCTTTAAATATAAAGGGAAAACCTTCCTCTTAACAACGTCATCGGGAATACCTGCAAGCTTAAATAATCCACAAACTTCATCCACAAAGATAAGGTGTAAATCAGGATGCAATGTTCCATCTCCTGCAAAGGGATTAGCTAGCAGTTTCTCTATCATACCCGAAGGAATTTCAAAGTAAACATTTTCAGTAGGTTCAGTAGGTTAAGGAGCAACTCTTTGCTCTAATGGTCGGGGTGAAGATACCCCGAACAAGCCCCTTAAAGGATTAGTATCCATAGTAACAAGTGATAGAACATTTCAGCACACTATATAAATGTTTCCTTACCAAGTTCCACTCCCCAAAGGTGCTTCACTCCCCAGCAACGACGCCAGAAAAGAGTCTTGATGACCCACAAGTATAGGGGATCTATCATAGTCCTTTCGATAAGTAAGAGTGTCGAACCCAACGAGGAGCAGAAGGAAATGACAAGCGGTTTTCAGTAAGGTATTCTCTGCCAGCACTGAAATTGTAGGTAACAGATAGTTTTGTGATAAGATAATTCGTAACGGGTAACAAGCAATGAAAGTAAATAAGGTGCAGCAAGGTGGCCCAATCCTTTTTGTAGCAAAGGACAAGCCTGGACAATTTCTTATAATGAGAAAAGCGCTCCCGAGGACACATGAGAATTATCGTCAAGCTAGTTTCATCACGCTCATATGATTCGCGTTCGGTACTTTGATAAGTTGATATGTGGGTGGACCGGTGCTTGGGTACTGCCCTTACTTGGACAAGCATCCCACTTATGATTAACCCCTATTGCAAGCATCCGCAACTACAAAATAAGTATTAAGGTAAACCTAACCATAGCATGAAACATATGGATCCAAATCAGCCCCTTACGAAGCAACACATAAACTAGGGTTTAAGCTTCTGTCACTCTAGCAACCCATCATCTACTTATTACTTCCCAATGCCTTCCTCTAGGCCCAAATAATGGTGAAGTGTTATGTAGTAGGCGTTCACATAACATCACTAGAGGAGAGACAACATACATCTCATCAAAATATCAAATGAATACCAAATTCACATGACTACTAATAGCAAGACTTCACTCATGTCCTCAGGAACAAACGGAACTACTCACAAAGCATATTCATGTTCATAATCAGAGGAGTATTAATGTGCATAAAGGATATGAACATATGATCTTCCACCAAGTAAACCAATTAGCATCAACTACAAGGAGTAATCAACACTACTAGCAACCCACAGGTACCAATTCGTGGTTTTGATACAAGATTGGATACAAGAGATGAACTAGGGTTTGGAGAGGAGATGATTCTAGTGAAGATGTTGATGGAGATTGACCCCCTCCCGAAGAGAGGATCGTTGGTGATGATTTCCCCCTCCTGGAGGGAAGTTTCCCCGGCAGAACAGCTCTGCCAGAGCCCTAGATTGGTTCCGCCAAGGTTCCGCCTTGTGGCGGCGGAGTTTCATCTCGTGAGCTTCCTTATGATTTTTTCCAGGGTAAAAGACCTCATATAGCAGAAGATGGGCACCGGAGGGCCACCAGGGGGCCCAGGAGACAGGGGGCGCGCCCAGTAAGGGGGGGCCCACCCTCCTGGCCAGGGTATGGGCCCCCTCAGGCACTTTCTTTGCTCATAATTTCTTATGAAATCCAAAAGTAACTTTCGTGGAGTTACAGACTCTTGGAGCTGTGAAGAATAGGTTTACAATATTTGCTCCTTTTCCAGCCAGAATCCCAGCTGTCGGCATTCCCCCTCTTCATGGTGAACCTTGTAAAATAAGAGAGAATAGCCATAACTATTGTGACATAACATGTAATAACAGCTCATAATGCAATAAATATTGATATAAAAGCATGATGCAAAATGGACGTATCAGGACCCATGGGGGGCATCAGACCCGGTTCATGAGCCCAGGGGGCCGGCCGGGGCCTCGTGGGCATTGGTCCCGGTTCGTCAGGACCCATTTGTCCCGATTCTAGGCACGAACCGGGACAAATGGGCCGCTCTCCTCGCCCACATCCATTGGTACCGGTTCGTGCCTTGAACCGGTGTAGAAGGGGTGGCTTTAGTCCCTGTTCATGCCACAAACCGGGACAAAATAATTTGCCTATATATACCCACCACCGCGGCAGAGCACTCTGTTTTTTCTGGCTGACGAGGGGAGGGCATATGGGTGCTCTAGCTCAACTCCTATGCACATGAGGTGTTCGATGAAATGCCCGAGCCACACTAGTTAAGCTTTCTCCTCTTGAAGCTCGACCTCGGAGCTCCATTTTTCCCGAGATTTGTCTAGATTTAGCAGTCTGTCACGCCCCATCCCCGTTTTCACTGCAGTTGATTGCCCGCGCCGATCTCGTCGCCGGCACAACCGCGGTGAGCCTCTTGTTCTTATCTTCTTTCTGATTTTATTACTTAGATAGATACTTGTCTGGTTTTCTTACTTTAGATAGATAGTTGTCTGGTTTTCTTACTTTTGACACACATAATTATATATAATGCACGCAGATGAACCGGCAATGGATGTATAGTGACAGACACACATCCGACTACATTAAGGGCGTGCATAATTTTCTCTAAGTGTTGTCCATGCACTAAATGTGGGAATACGAAGTCTTACTCTGACCAGAAAATCCTTCACACCCACCTGCTTTACAAGGGTTTCAAGCCACGCTATAATGTTTGGATAAGCCACGGAGAAATAGGGGTTATGATGGAAGACGATGAAGAAGAAGAGGACGATGACAACTATGTGCCCCCTAAATACGGTGATGCTGCAACAGGGGGAGCTACTGAAGATCAAGAGGAACCAAACGATGTGCCCGATGATGCTGCAACGGGGGAAGCTGTTGAAGATCAAGAGGAACCAGACAATGTGCCCGATGATGATGATCTCCGCCGGATCATTGTCGATGCAAGGACGCAATGCGAAAGTCAAAACGAGAAGCTGAAGTTCGATCGCATGTTAGAGGATCACAAAAAAGGGTTGTACCCCAATTACGATGATGGCACCACAAAGTTGGGTACCGTATTGGAATTGCTGTAGTGGAAGGCAGAGAATGCTATGCCTGACAAAGGATTTGAGAAGCTACTGAAAATATTGAAGAAGAAGCTTCCAAAGAATAATGAATTGCCCGACAGTACATACGCAGAAAAGAAGGTCGTATGCCCTCTAGGATTGGAGGTGCAGAAGATACATGCATGCCCTAATGACTGCATCCTCTACCGCGGTGCGTATGAGGATTTGAACGCATGCCCGGTATGCGGTGCATTGCGGTATAAGATCAGACGAGATGACTCTGGTGGTGTTGACGGCGACCCCCACAAGAAGAGAGTTCCTGCGAAGGTGATGTGGTATGCTCCTATAATACCACGGTTGAAACGACTGTTCAGAAACAAAGGGCATGCCAAGTTGATGCAATGGCACAGTGAGGACCGTAAGAAAGAGGGGAAGTTGAGAGCACCCGTTGACGGGTCGCAGTGAAGAAAAATCGAGAGAGAGTACTGGGCTGAGTTTGCACGTGACCCAAGGAACGTATTGGTTGGTTTAAGCGAGGATGGCATTAATCCTTTCGGGGAGCAGAGCAGCAATCACAACACCTGGCCCGTGACTCTATGTATGTATAACCTTCCTCCTCGGATGTGCATGAAGCGGAAGTTCATTATGATGCCAGTTCTCATCCAAGGCCCTAAGCAACCCGGCAACGACATTGATGTGTACCTAAGGCCATTAGTTGAAGAACTTTTACAGCTGTGGAATGGAAACGGTGTACATGCGTGGGATGAGCACAGACAGGAGGAATTTAACCTGCACAAGTTGCTATTTATAACTATCAACGATTGGCCCGCTCTTAGTAACCTTTCAGGATAGACAAACAAGGGATACCACACATGCATGCACTGTTTAGCTGACACCCAAAGTATATACCTGGAGAAATGCAGGAAGAATGTGTACCTTGGGCATCATCGATTTCTTCCGACCAACCATCAATGTCGAAAGAAAGGCAAGCATTTCAAAGGCGAGGCAGATCACCGGAAGAAGCCCACCATGCGTACCGGTGATCACGTACTTGCTATGGTCAATGATTTACACGTAATCTTTGGAAAGGGTCCCGGCGGACTAGCTGTTCCGAGTGACGCTGGGGGACACGCACCCATGTGGAAGAATAAATCTATATTTTGGACCTATCCTACTGGAAAGACCTAGAGGTCTGCTCTTCGATCGACGTGATGCACATGACGAAGAACCTTTGCATGAACCTGCTATGCTTGGGCGTGTATGGGAAAACAAAAGATACAGCTGAGGCATGGGAGGACCTACAACGTTTGCACGAAAAAGACGACATGCCTCCAAAGCAGTATGAAGGTCCTGCCAGCTACGCTCTTACCAAATAAGAGAAGGAAATCTTCTATGAATGCCTTCTTAGTATGAAGGTCCCGACTGGCTTCTCGTCAAATATAAAGGGAATAGTAAATATGCCAGAGAAAAAGTTCCAGAACCTAAAGTCTCATGACTGCCACGTGATTATGATGCAACTTCTTTCGGTTGCATTAAGGGGGCTTCTACCGAAAAACATCCGATTAGCCATTGTGAAGCTATGTGCATTCCTCAATGCAATCGCTCAGAAGGTGATCGATCCAGAAATCATACCAAGGCTAAGGAGTGATGTGGTGCAATGTCTTGTCAATTTTGAGCTGGTGTTCCCACCATCCTTCCTCAATATCATGACGCACGTCCAAGTTCATCTAGTTGACGAGATTGTCATTCTGGGCCCCGTATTTCTACACAATATGTACCCCTTTGAGATGTTCATGCGAGTCCTAAAGAAATATGTCCGTAACCATGCTAGGCTAGAAGGAAGCATCTCCATGGGCCATCAAACAGAGGATGTCATTGGGTTTTGTGTTGACTTCATTCCTGACCTTAAAAAGATAGGTCTCCCTGAATCGCGGTATGAGGGGAGACTAACTGGAAAAGGCACGCTTGGAAGGGACTCAATAATATGCAGGGATGGATATTCTTGGTCTCAAGCACACTACATAGTTCTACAGACTTCTACCTTGGTGACCCCGTATGTCGATGAACACAAGAACAGTCTGCGCTCCAAACACCCGGAACAGTGCGACGACTGGATTATATTTGAACACATCTAGACTGTCAGCAGTTGGTTGGAAACACATCTCAGAGGTGAGAACACTGTTTGTGCTGAGTTGTACTCGTTGTCCAGGGGACCATCTTCGACTATATTGACTTACAAAGGATACGAGATGAATGGGAATACATTTTACACGATCTCCCAAGATCAAAAGAGCACCAACCGAAACAGCGGTGTCCGCTTTGATGCAGCAACCGAGAGGGGAAAGGACACATATTATGGTTACATAGTGGACATATGGGAACTTGACTACGGACATGATTTTAAGGTCCCTTTGTTTAAGTGCAAATTGGTCAATCTGTCAGGAGGCGGGGTACAGGTAGACCCACAGTACGGAATGACAACAGTGGATCTGAACAATCTTGGGTACACTGACGAATCATTCGTCCTTGCCAATGATGCGGTACAGGTTATCTATGTGAAGGACATGTCTACCCAAAACCGAGAAAAAGAAAATATAAGGAAGTGAATACATCATACGATGAGCCAAAGCACCACATAGTTCTTTCAGGAAAAAGGGACATCTTGGAAGTGGAGGGCAAGACAGACATGTCCGAAGATTATGAAAAGTTTCATGAAATTCCTCCCTTCAAAGTCAAGGCTGACCCAAGCATCCTGAAAAATGATTAAGATTATCCATGGTTACGGCGCAATAAGGAAAGGACACAAGCGAAGAAAAAGTGAAGACTTACTCCACAACTATTATGATGATACCATGCCAACTTTCAACCTTTTCGTAGTTCATTTGAAATGCCTGTTGTAATAGACAAGTTTCCGTATGAAATCCTGATACTTCGAAAGAGATTGTCCATTTTGTACATGAAGTGCATCCAGTTTTTGCCGTAACCCTATCTACTTTCTTGTACATGCTATGTGGATGAAATGATGATACCATGCCAACTTCCAACCTTTTCAGAGTTCATTTGAAATGATTTTCAATTCCAGGGTCTTATAGCACAAAATAATCAGCAAATGCATGAAAAATAACAAATGATGTCAGAAAGGGTTGAAAATTGATGATGTGGCTTTGAATGGTGCATTTTGAACACACACAAAGTTAGGAGTTCAAATAAGTTTTAAAAAATGAGATCCCTTTGTAACAGACGAGTTTCCGTATGAAATCCTGATACTTCGAAAGAGATTGTCCGTTTTGTACACGAAGTGTATCTAGTTTTTGTCGTAACCCTCTCAACTTTCTTGCACATGCTATGTGGATGAAATGATGATACCATGCCAACTTTCAACCTTTTCAGAGTTCATTTAAAATGGTTTTCAATTTCAGGGTCTTATAGCTCAAAATAATTAGTAAATGCATGGAAAATAACAAATGAAGTTAGAAAGGTGAAAATAGATGATGTAAGTAGAAACCAAATAAAATAAAATAAGGTTTAATAAAATATATAAGTAGAAACAAAACAAAATAAAATAAAATAAACTTTAATAACATAAATAAAATTTATGAAACTAAAATTATCAAAGTATTTTCTGTTCAAAACATTATAAGCAACCTCTAGTATTATTGAAACTAAAATTATATAAAATTTATGCAACTAAAATTATCAAAGTATTTTCTGTTCAAAATCATTAAAAGGAAAAAAAATCATAAAGAACTATTTTCGTTGGAAACTTCAATAGGAAAAAGAATTATCATAAAATAAAATAAATTAGTAATTATAAACAAAAGAAATAAGTACTTTGTTGTAAGTAGAAGCAAAATAAAATAAATAAAGCAAAAAAGAAAACAAAAAATTGGGAAAAAATAGAAAAATTTGCCACCTACTGGGCCACCACGGCCTGAATACGACTAGAAACCCATCCATGGGCCAGGACTCAGGCCCGCAGATGGCCTAGTAGGCCCATCAGGCATAGCAGTCACAATTAGGCCCGTATGCCTGCAATGGAGCAGAGCTCAAGAGGGGTGCAGCAGTAGGGCTTATAAACCACTACGTGCCCCTCTCAACTAGCGAGGTGCAACTTAACTCCCACCACCATGCCGCTGTGCAAGGCCTTTGGTCCCGGTTGGTGGCATCAACCGGGACTAAAGGGGCTCATTGGTACAGGTTCGTAGCACCAACCGGTACCAATGCTCCCCCTTTAGTCCCGGTTGGTACCACCAACCGGGACGAAAGGGCGCGTTGGTCCCAGTTGGTGCGACGAACCGGGACCAAAGCCTTTACTATATAAGCCAGCACTTGGAAATTTTTTAGATTTCCATCGCCAGTTGCCCCCTGCTCGACGATGCCGCGCAAACTCATCCACGGCGCCGCCAGGCTGCCTCGTCGCCCGTCGCCCATCGCCGTCGCCCGTCGCCCTTTGCCCCCGAGCCCACGCCGACGCCATCCGCCGCCCACACCGTCGCTCGTCGCCGTCGCCCTCCGCCCCCCGTCACCGTCGCTGTCGCCCTCCGCCTCCCACGCCGTCACCCCGGCCGCCCCCGATGTGAGTCGCCGCCACCATGGCTCTGTTCATTTTTTTCATATAACTTGTATTATTTTTTTGTTCATTGCATTTTTTTCATATATATAATGTATATATGTATGTGGTAGCTATATGATGAATGGATGTGGCTATGTATGTATGAATATAATGTTCATAGCATTTTTTTGTTTATATATGTTTTTTTCATATATGTATTAATTTTTTATTTGGGTTAGTAGATATCGATTTTAGGTTAGTGCTTAGTAGTTGAACTAGTTGATTTAATAAAACTACTTTATTAAAGTTTACTATATATAGAAGTAGTTTATTTTTAGTAAGAACTACTTTATTTTATGTATTTATAGTAAGTGCTTAGTAGTTGAACTAGTTGATTTAATAAAACTACTTTATTAAATTTTACTATATATAGAAGTAGTTTATTTCTAGTAAGAACTACTTTATTTTATTTATTTATAGTAAGTGCTTAGTAGTTAGACTAGTTGATTTAATAAAACTACTTTATTTTACTATATATAGAAGTAGTTTATTTTTAGCAAGAAAATTAATAGAACTAGTTTATTTTTTTAGTTGATTTTACGATGCCTACCCCACATCCTCGTCGTCGACTCGGCAGACGAGGCCGGCTTGATCAGAGGGGCCATGTCCGAGACTGGGCTCCGCCGGGCAGGTATTAGGTGGTGCTACCTTCCGGGGGGCGTAGGTTGGTGAGGAGCCAGCCCGTTGTTGACCCGATCCTTGTTTGGTGGCGGTCGCATGGGCCAGTGACGGTGCCGAGGCTTCCGGACAGTTCGGAGGTGGTACATCACCGTGTCAGCAAGGAGGACGAGCACGTCCGTCGCTACATGGTTGCGTTGGAGGGAAGGTTCGACAATACCTGGCAGGTTCTTCAGGGGTCTCACTGGAGCTATGATCCTGTGATGGTTCCTTCTCTTTGGGTGTTCACCGCCCGCAACGATACCCGTCGGGTGCTATGGTTCTAGCTGTATTAGTTATGCTATATGTATGATAGTACTCGAGGAGTATTAGTGATAATATTCGACAATGTACGGACACAAAAGATGATGTAGTTTTGCTTATAATTGAATGCATGCTAATTTGAATACTACTTTATTTTACGATTTGGTTTTTCTTATTGAATGCTCAAATTGAAAATGTACTCCTACTTTGAATGCTAAAATTGTAGAGCACTATGCAGAAATCTAGGAGCCCCCTCCATCATCCGCGCCATTGTCCCCATCACCGACCCCCCCTCCGACCTCGAGGTGAGACCACCCAAATCTCCATGTCAATATGAGTCCTATAATATGAGTCCTCTGGTTGACTTCAAGTCTATCAAGTCGCCACCTATATGAGAGGACGAAGAATCCCGACTGTTGTCGTGGGGGTAGCTTCTCCTTCGTTCCCGTGTGCTAGAC
Source organism: Triticum dicoccoides (assembly GCF_002162155.2). Taxonomy (NCBI): domain Eukaryota; kingdom Viridiplantae; phylum Streptophyta; class Magnoliopsida; order Poales; family Poaceae; genus Triticum; species Triticum dicoccoides. The sequence continues at coordinate 118,862 of NW_021278222.1, read as the reverse complement.
ACAATTTGGTGTAATGCACTCGGGAACGAAAGAAGGAGCTACCATCACCGACGGTCGCAAATGTCAGAGAGGAATCAGTGAGGGAGAGTCTCCAACCATGTATATGAGAGGACGAAGAATCCCGACTGTTATCATGGGGGTAGCTTCTCCTTCATTCCCGTGTGCTAGACAATTTGGTGTAATGTACTCGGGAATGAAAAGGAGGAGCTACCATCATCGACGGTCGAATATGTACACCACATGAGCTGAGAGTTTTCAAGAAAAGGCTTGACAGACCATTAGTACATATATCTAATTGTACAAGTTTGATATTTGAATTATGAACATAGGAAATGTCGTACTCAGACGACGAAAACCGCCCGGGGGGTGTGACTGGTGCCACGACGACCGATGTATGTGTGAAAGATTCCTTGAGCTGGACAAAGATCGGCGCTTCAGCATTAAGCTCGAGGAGACCTTCGATGTTGAAACTATACGCAACGACGATAATAGTTTTTTTCGTAATTAAGCACGACTTCAACTATTTAAACGTGTACTTTTCATCTTTTCCAATTCAACTAGCTTATCTCATGCTATGCAAGACGCTATGTCTTGGAGAGGATGGGTTTCGAAGACCATGAAAGTATGGAAACAAAGAAAATTTACCTAAGGACACATCATGATGTGGATTTTGAAGTAAAGTTGTACAATTCTGAGAGTGTAACCCATTTTGGTTGCAAAAATTGGGAAGCACTTTTCAAGATGTATGGTTTTGATGAGGGTATGCTTGTTACCATGGATCTTGGTGATCCTAAAATCGAGCAAGACAATATGGACATTTGGGTCCTTGTTGATACGCTTCCAATTCTGCGCCCCCCGAGCCCATGCCGACGCCATCCGCCGCCCACACCATCGCTCGTCGCCGTCGCCCTCCGCCCCCCGCCACCGTCGTTGTCGCCCTCCACCTCCCACGCCGTCGCCCCGGCCGCCCCCGATGTGAGTCGCCGCCGCCACGGCTCTGTTCATTTTTTTCCATATAATTTATATTATTTTTTTGTTCATTGCATTTTTTCATATATATAATGTATATATGTATGTGGTAGCTATATGATGAATGGATGTGGCTATGTATGTATGAATATAATGTTCATAACATTTTTTTGTTTATATATGTTTTTTTTCATATATGTATTAGTTTTTTATTTAGGTTAGTAGATATCGTTTTTAGGTTAGTGCTTAGTAGTTGAACTAGTTGATTTAATAAAACTACTTTATTAAAGTTTACTATATATAGAAGTAGTTTATTTCTAGTAAGAACTACTTTATTTTATTTATTTATAGTAAGTGCTTAGTAGTTAAACTAGTTGATTTAATAAAACTACTTTATTTTACTATATATAGAAGTAGTTTATTATTAGCAAGAAAATCAATATAACTAGTTTATTTTTTTAGTTGATTTTACGATGCCTACCCCACATGCTCGTCGTCGACTCGGCGGAGGAGGCCGGCTTGATCAGAGGGGCCATGTCTGAGACTGGGCTCCACCGGGCAGGTATTAGGTGGTGCTACCTGCCGGGGGGCGTACGTTGGTGAGGAGCCAGCCCGTTGTTGACCCGATCCTTGTTTGGTGGTGGTCGCATGGGCCAGTGACGGTGCCGAGGCTTCTAGACACCGCGGAGGTGGTACGTTACCGTGTCATCGAGGAGGACGAGCACGTCCGTCGCTACATGGTTGCGTTGGAGGGCAGGTTCGACAATACGTGGCAGGTTCTTCAGGGATCTAACTGGAGCTATGATCCTGTGATGGTTCCTTCTCTTTGGGTGTCCACCGCCCGCGACGATACCCGTCGGGTGCAACGGTTCTAGCTGTATTAGTGATGCTATATGTATGATAGTATTCGAGGAGTATTAGTGATAATATTCAACGATGTACGGACACAAAAAATGATGTAGTTTTGCTTATAATTGAATGCATGCTAATTTGAATACTATTTTATTTTACGATTTGGTTTTTCTTATTGAATGCTCAAATTGAAAAGTACTCCTACTTTGAATGCTAAAATTGGAGAGCACTATGCAGAAATCTAGGAGCCCCCTCCATCATCCGCGCCATTGTCCCCATCACCGACCCCCCCCCCTCCGACCTCGAGGTGAGACCAACCAAATATCCATGTCAATATGGGTCCTATAATATGAGTCCTCTAGTTGACTTCAAGTCTATCGAGTCTCCACCTACATGAGAGGACGAAGAATCCCGACTGTTGTCGTTGGGGTAGCTTCTCCTTCGTTCCCGTGTGCTAGACACAATTTGGTGTAATGCACTCGGGAACGAAAGGAGGAGCTACCATCACCGACGGTCGCAAATGTCAGAGAGGAATCAGTGAGGGAGAGTCTCCAACCATATATATGAGAGGACGAAGAATCCCGACTGTTGTCGTGGGGGTAGCTTCTCCTTCATTCCCGTGTTCTAGACAATTTGGTGTAATGCACTCGGGAATGAAAGGAGGAGCTACCATCATCGACGGTCGAATATGTACACTACATGAGCTGAGAGTTTTCAAGAAAAGGCTCGAGAGACCATTAGTACATATATCTAATTGTACAAGTTTAATATTTGAATTATGAACATAGGAAATGTCATACTCGGACGACGAAAACCGCCCGGAGGAGTGCGACTGGTGCCACGACGACCGAGGTATGTGCGAAAGATTCCTTGAGCTGGACAAAGATCAGCGCTTCAGCATTAAGCTCGAGGAGACCTTCGACGTTGAAACGGTACGCAACGATGATAATAGTTTTTTCCATAATTAAGCACGACTTCAACTATTTATAAGTGTACTTTTCATGTTTTCCAATTCAACTAGCTTATCCCATGCTATGCAAGACGCTATGCCTTGGAGAGGATGGGTTTTGAAGACCATGAAAGTATGGAAACAAAGAAAAATCACCTAAGGACAAATTATGGTGTGGATTTTGAAGTAAAGCTGTACAATTCTGAGAGTGTAACCCATTTTGGTTGCAAAAATTGGGAAGCACTTTGCAAGATGTATGGTTTTGATGAGGGTATGCTTGTTACCATGGATCTTAGTGATCCTAAAATCGAGCAAGACAATATGGACATTTGGGTCCTTGTTGATACGCTTCCAATTCTTCCCCTATGTGAGCTTCTCAAACATAGTTATTAAGTAATTTATATTGTTTATTTCAAAATAGTTGACAGCTTATTTCCATTGGCAGCTTATTTTCATTTTTCAAAGAATGTGTGAAAGATGGTAGACCAAACCCACTACACCGATGGCTCCGAATTAACTTATAAGGACAAAAATCATCTGATCGCATTTTGTAACGACCTTGAGAATTATAATATCTACAATCGAACTCCTCAACATTATGGTCAATACGTGCCACTAGTGCACGTGTTGAACTACGGTAACTACCATGGAGATACCCTGGTAAGATTTTTTACTATTACGACATCCGTGCATCTTTTGCGTACTTCTAAAACTAGTACATCATTGCTAAATACGAAGTTATTACTATGTTTTTCAACAGATAATTCCGAATGATTGTGTGCCTCGTGTGATGTGTCAGCATGGTCACCTTCATGTCTTGAGCGTACAACTAGGTCGTCCTACGAATCTCAATTGTCCATACCAGATTTCTAAAAGAAGTGGAGACATGACAATCGAAGAATGGAAAAAATGTAAGGAGGTTCTTGGAAGCAAAAGGAAGCAAAACGCAAGAATTAGAGACAGGATGATCTCCATTCTCCATAATGGAGAGTCAGGATCTGTATTGTTTTATGCTATTTTACCTTAAGGGTATTTAGGTCCTACCTGATACTGATTATGATCATGTGCTAAAAACAATTAAGTAGGGTTGGTTCGATGACTATGAGGATGATGATCGTATGAATTGTTATTAATAACGAGTAGAAGTTGTATGATGATGCATGATTAGTAGGACTTGTTATTATATAAGATGATGCATGATGCGTGCATGAAGAGTTATTATATATCAGCAGGTGAAATGAACATAGCAGTAGCGTTGGTAACCAAGCACGGAGGATATAAGAGAGGACACTTCTCTCTATCTCTGTTAGCTTGCTAATAACAACCTAAATTAACCCCCGAAACCCCTAAACCAGCTCCTTTCAAAAAAAAACTCAGCTCCAGCCAGCTGCTGACGCGTGGAAGCCTTTTGTTCCCAGTTTATGTCACCAACCGGGACCAAAGGCCGCCCTACCTGGGCTGGCCGTAGCGGCCACGTGGAGGCTCATCTATCCCGGTTCATGTAAGAACCGGGACTAAAGGCCAAGGGCATTAGTACCGACCTTTTAGTCCCGGTTCTTAAACCGGGACAGAAGGCCCTTACGAACCGGGACAAATGACCCCTTTTCTACTAGTGTCGTGGGAACAATAGAATTTTCTCCCTATTTAGAGGAGGCGCGCGAATGCATATATTCTCTCCATGCTAATTTGGGACAGGTGTTTGAATTTTTCCAAAAGTATACTATACCAGGAATATATTTATATGGAAGCATTTAAACTGAATTTAGACCTTTATCATCTCAACATAGCTCGATCTGTATATGGCTTAGGTTAGTGTGGGATGGTCAATTTTCTTTTTCTATGTTGGGTCCTCATCCACGTGAAAAAAAAGACAGTCATGGGTAACTTCTGAGGAAAAAAGGATGATGATTATTTAATTTATCAAAAACAGTTTTGACGATGACTTTCCCCACAATGGCGGTTGGTAAAGCCTTTACCTAT
>NW_021278222.1:106512-114102 GCF_002162155.2 Triticum dicoccoides | reverse complement strand
ATGTGTTGTTTTTGTGTTTTTGAATTGATAGAATCGCAAGATTACTTTGAGAAATAAATAATGTAATGTGACCTAAATAAGCAAACTTAACTTGCAGCAATAAACAAGTTATTTTCAATTCCTGGTTGAGAGATTTATTCAATGTCTGCATTGCAAATATAAATTGCACGGAATTTTCTAATTGTTTCAGGCCTTTTAGATTGAATATTAAAAACTTTAATCGGATAATTTTTTAATATTACTAAAATTAATGCCATTGTAAGTCTATGTTATCAATTATTTTTGTAGTTTTACTAAATTTTAGTGATAGCCTTCAGCTTGGAGTACGTGGATAAAAAAATAACAAGAAAGGTATGTTGTGTCACATCCAAAGTGGATAGTTGATCGTCAGCTGCTTGCCAATATCGTAGAACCACATAATTTCAGTCTTTTTCTACCAAAAACTGTACTCCCTCCGGCCCACAATAAGTGTCGCATCTGTGAACTAATGTTGAACTAACCTTAATTCAAAGCTGCGACACTTGTTTTGGATTGGAGGCAGTAGAATTTTTTGAATACAATTTGGTTCCGAATTTAGATAACTATCCAGCTTTGGTAGAAAATATGAACTCCATATGTTTATTGAAGTTCAAATAGATATATCTAATTTTATGAAACTGATATTAGTAAAAATGTGCGCAAAAATGTGTATCTCAGAAATTATCTCAGTGCTAAAAGTTTTAAAATCGAATTTTTTTCCGAATACAGAATGGTATCTAAATTTTGATACCATTTTAGCTTTGGCAGAAAATATGAACATTATTTTGATTGAAGTACAAATAGAAATATGTAATTTTACTAAAAAAACAGGTATAACATATTACTCTAGAGAAGGCCTCAGTGCCAAAAGTTACGGTGGGGGCACGACAAGACATTGGGTTACTATTCTCTTCATAGACACCGCGCCATTGTGTTGCAAAACGTATTATTTATCATTTGGTCCATCTTATTATGATCGCATCTCCATCACATATGTGGTTCTCAGGCCAAGAAAAAAGGTGAGCTTTATATGGTGGGGGCGTAGCTGTCAAAAACTGCTTCGCGAGTCTCCCTTGCACAAATTTTCGGTGCCGTAGATATTGCTAAATTCCCCCTGCCTGCCCTTCTCCTTCGAGAGTTTTTCGTAGTCCGGGAGCTCCTCCTCCTCCGGCGCGGGCCTTCTCCCCGTGAAGAGGGAGTGGTCGGAGGATGAGGAGGAGCCGGAGGAGCCGGACGCGTTCGCCTTCGTCCCCGTGAAGGAGGAGCCCGAGAAGCCCGCTCCGCTCGGCCGCCGCGGAGTTATCGGGCCGGAAGAAGAAGTCGCCGATGTCGGCGCCGTTGCGGCCGCCATCGCCGAGCGGAGCATGCGCGAGGAGGCGGAGTGCCAGCGCCACGCCGAGGAGATCGAATTCCTCCAGTGGCGGGAGGCGGTCGCTGCCAACCTCGCCGCCAAGGAGAAGGCCGAGGAGTGGCGCCGCATCCGCGTGGAGCAGGCAGCTGTGTACGTCGACCTGTGCAGCTCCGGCGAGGAGGATTGAGCGTCCGGCTCCTCCACGGTGTCGTCTATTTTGCCGCGACCTCGCCGCCGTCAGATCCGACCCCTCTAGTACTTGTTCAACTTAGTATCTAGTATAACTATGCTTGTAGTTTGTTAATCATGTGATGAACTATGTAGTATGTGATGAACTATGTTTGTGCAATTTCTCCCGCAAAATTGTTTTTTAAAATTATGCAGGTTTAGATACGGGGTCTGTTCGGGCGCGCTAGTTTTCGAGCCGCAAACGCGATTTTCGTGGAACCGCAAACGCGTTTTGCGGGTCAAATTTATGCGGGGTTTGCTAGAGTTGCTCTTACGCTTCAAATCTATAGGAAGATGCATCCTGGTACTCCTATCTCATTTCGAAATCCCGTGCTGGTATGTTGAAGACTAGAGAGTCGATGTAAGTTGGCTTTTTAACTTTGCCCAAAGAAGTTGGCTTTTAATTCCTTGTAGCAGTACAAGGTAAGAGGTGTGTGTGAAATGAGAGAGCGGAGAAGGAAAATGACACATTTTAATGACCTGCGCGGCAGAGGTTGGCCGTTGGCCCTATTTATTATGCCAGCGCTATTATACACATCTACTACATCGTGGCCCATTGATATGGTCCATGCTCGCACAATGCTCTGCCGACGATTTGAGGAGCTCGATGTGCCGACCAAAACAACGTGGTTGTGTCCGGAGACGAGCTGATAGCATTGTAAATTTAGTTACCACTCTCTCTGTTCATGGATAAGTATACATACAAATTTAAAGTCCACTGAAAAGATAGAAGTACTCCAATCTCATTCCTAGTAGCGCCACTTGTGGATCAAAAGACCATAGATGGGAGCGGTACAACGCACCCATATTCCGCTATAGGATCCCGATGCGACAAAGCCACTTGCATAATAAAATTGATATTTTGATGGGAGCGGTACAACACACCCATTTTCCGCTATAGGATCCCGATGCGACAAAGCCACTTGCATAATAAAATTGATATTTTGTAACACAGAAGCGGAATACGGGTGCACCGTGCCGTAAATAATACATGGTAGATTTACCCCAAAGATATGTCTTCATATAAACCAAATTAATCATTAAAATACAGCTCTGAATATTGCATCAATGAAGGTGATTGAACGGTGGCCCTGCACGAGCAAACCAAATTAATGCACTCAACCACTCCACAGTCGGTCATTGTAGGAGTACATGTCGTTATTAATCTGCGCTGCACACGCTAACGAACCACACTCCACCGCTAGGTATGCATGCTTGGTCGATCAATGGGCCCAACCCAACATCCAACCGTCTCCCAAATGCTTTAATATACCCAGCAACCTAATCCAACATCCAGCGACAAACATTTATGCATTGGCTCACACCAATCGAATTTATCCCTGTGGACGCAATACTTGCCACAATCATAGTGTACAGTTTACTTACTACAAATGGTATCACATATTTAAGCTCGTGCTGGTCGCCATGGTGGCCGCTATGCTCCTCGTAGCCTGCGATGCGGCGATATCCTGCGGTCAGGTGACCTCTGCCTTGAGCCCCTGCATCTCCTATGCACGCGGCAATGGCGCCAACCCGCCTGCGGCCTGCTGCAGCGGCGTCAGGAGTCTGGCCGGTGCAGCCCGGAGCACCGCTGACAAGCAAGCAGCGTGCAAGTGCATCAAGAACGCTGCTGGTGGGCTCAACGCTGGCAAGGCCGCCGGCGTCCCTTCAAAGTGCGGCGTCAGCGTCCCCTACGCCATCAGCTCATCTGTGGACTGTTCTAAGATTCGTTGATCGACCACTTCTTCTCATCATCGCTGCATATAGCTCCAGCGATCTACGCTGAGTACGTTGAGGTCATACACATACATATACATATATATGAATAAGTGCTCTCATATTATCTCACTGCGTGACAGCGAGAGGAGTACCTACGTCCGGCCAGCTCTGCATGGCAGGCCACACTGTTGTATTGATGTTTGGTTGTTCCTTCACCCTTTTGAGAGGACTCATGAGTTTGTTCTTCTTTGTACCGTGTGCACTTTTGATATATGGATCTTACACTAGTAGAAAAACACATAATAGTCCCGGTTCGTGAGGGCCTTTAGTCCCGGTTCATGAACCGGGACTAACGGGCCGTTACTAATACCTCTACCCATTAGTCCCGGTTCAAACAAGAACCGGGACTAATGTGCCTCCACGTGACTCTGTGCGCCGAGCCCAGTCAGGGGGCCTTTGGTCCCGGTTGGTGGCACCAACCGGGACCAAAAGTTCATGTTTTTTTTGGAAAGTGGCTGCTTTAGGGGTTTTGGGGGTTATTTTTAGGTTGTTATATTAGCTAGCTAATAGAGAGAAGTGTCCTCTCTTATATCTTCGTCCTTGGTTTACCAACGCTGCTGCTATATATGTTCATTTTATCCGCTGATATAATAACTCATGCATACTCGCATACATCAGCATATATAATAACAAGTACTCGTCCTACTAATCATGCATCATCATACAACTTCTACTCGTTATTAATAATAAGTCATACGATCATCATCCTCATAGTCATCGAACCCAACCCTACATAATTGTTCTTAACACATGATCATCAGTATCAGGTAGGACCTAAACACCCTTATGGTAAAATAGCATAAAACAATATAGACCCTGACTCTCCATTATGAAGAATGGCGATCATCCTGTCTCCAATTTTTTCCCTTCGCTGAATGTTGCTTCCAAGAAGCTCCTTACGACTGTCCATACATTTTTTCCATTCTTTGATTGTCATGTCTCCATTTCTTTTAGAAACCCGGTATGGACAGTTCAGATTCGTAGGAAGACCTGGTTGTATGTTCAAAACATGAAGGCTACCGTGTGTATACATCAGATGAGACACACAATCATTCGGGATTATCTGTTGAAAAACATAGTAATAACTTCATAGTTAGCAATGATATGATGTACTAGTTTTAGAAGTGTGCAAAAAGATGCACGGATGTCGTAATAGTAAAAAATCTTACCAGGGTATCTCCATGGTAGTTACCGTAGTTCAACACGTGCACTAGTGGCACGTATTGACCATAATGTTGAGGAGTTCGATTGTAGACATTGTAATTCTTAAGATCAGTACAAAATGCGACCAGATGATTTTTCTCCTGATAAGTTAGTTCGGAGCCTTCGGTGTAGTAGGTTCTGTCTACCATCTTCCGCACATTCTTTGAAGAATGAAAATAAGCTGTCAATGGACAATAAGTTGTCAACTATTTTGAAATAAACAATATAAATTACTTAATAACTATGTTAACCTCACATGGGGGAAGAATTGGAGGTGTATCCACAAGGACAAAAATCGTAGGTCTCTCTTGCTCGATTGTAGGACCACCAAGATCCATGCTAACAAGCATACCCTCATCAAAACCATACATCTTGCAAAGTGCTTGCCAATTTTTGCAACCAAAATGGGTTACACTCTGAGCATTGTACAACTTTACTTGAAAATCCACACCATGATGGGTACTTAGGATAATTTTTTTGGTTTCGAAACTTTCATGGTCTTCAAAACCCATCCTCTCCAAGACATAGCGTCTTGCAAAATATGGGATAAGCTAGTCAAATTGGAAAAGATGAAAAATATTTTCATGATTAAAATAGTTGAAGTCATGAGTAATTATGAAAAAAAACTATTATCGTTGTTTGCGTACCGTATGAACATCGAAGGTCTCCTCGAGCTTAATGCTGAAGCGACGATGTTCGTCCAGCTCAATGAACCTGTCGCAGATACCTCGGTTGTCATGGCACCAGTCGCACTCCCCCGGGCGGTTTTCGTCGTCCGATGAGTACGACATTTCCGGCCTACGTTCATAATTCAAATATTAAACTATATCATTATTATTAATCACGGGTTGACCATCGATGATCGATGTACGTAGCTCCTCCTTTCATTCCCGAATGCATTATTATATCAAATTGTCTAGCACACGGGAATGAAGGAGAACTTATCCAATATGAGCATTCAATAAGCAAAACCAAATCATAAAATAAGCAAAACAAAATCATAAAATAAAGTATAGTATTCAAATTAGCATGCATTCAATAATCATAAGCAAAAGTACATCATCTCTTGGTGTCTGTATATCGTCGAATATTATCATTAATACAACTAGAACCGTAGCGCCCGACGGGTATCGACGCAGGCGGTGGACACCCAAAGATAAGGAACCATCACTGGATCATAGCTCCAGTGAGATCCCTGAAGAACCTGCCAGGTATTGCCGAACCTGCCCTCCAATGCAACCATATAGCGACGGACGTGCTCGTCCTCCTCGCTGACACGGTGACGTACCACCTCCGTGGTGTCCGGATGCCTCACCACCATCACTGGCCCACGCGACCGCCACCAAACAAGGATCGGGTCAACAACGGGCTACCTCCTCACCAACCTACGTCCCCCGGAAGGTAGCACCTCCCAATACCAGCCCGGCGCAGCCCAGTCCCGAACATGGCCCTGATCAAGCAGGCCTCCACCGCCGAGTCGACGACGACGAGGATGCGGGATAGGCATCGCCGACGTCGATGCGGGAACTACTTCTATATATAGTTGAATAAAAGTAGTTTTATTAATTAAATCATCTATCTAGTTCAACTACTAAGCACTTACTATAAATAAATAAGTAGTACTTACTAAAAACAAACTACGTCTATATATAGTAAAATAAATTAGTTTATTAAATTAACTAGCTAGATCAACTATATATGAACTACTTCTTATTTTTTTCCTTTTTTTAAATACTTTGAACAAAAAAATCATTAAAATTCTATGAACAAAATTAATTACTACACATCTAGTCTAAAAAAAATCTAATCTAACAAAAAAAATCTATGAACTACATATCTAAATTACTACACATCTAATCTAACAAAAAAAATCTAATTAATCTAACAAAAAAATCTAACATAATATAAACAAATTAATTACTACACATCTAATCTAACAAAAAAAATCTAATCTAACAAAAAAAATCTATGAACTACATATATTTAAATTACTACACATCTAACCTAACAAAAAAAATCTAATTAATCTAACAAAAAAATCTAACATAATATAAACAAATTAATTACTACACATCTAATCTAACAAAAAAATCTATAAACTACATATATCTAAATTACTACACATCTAACCTAACAAAAAAAATCTAATTAATCTAACGTCGGGGCAGTAACGTCGTCGCTTCTCGAATTCTCCCGTATAGGTTTGCAGTGCACCATGATGATGCAATTCCTTCGGACAGCTGTGACATTTTTTTAGGCTTGGAAATTAGGACTGCGAGCATATGAAGAGTATTGTACACTGTAGGCCTGATAGCACGAGCTCACAGACGGCCTGAAAGTCACTAATATTGGAGGAATCGGTGATCAAATTTCCTTTTCCTCTTTTATTATTTTGAGAGATATGAAGCGAGACAATGGTCATATATTTTTTCCTAGGGACAATTTGGCAAACCGTGGGGACGATCACTTCTTTCTCGAGGGAGAATAGGGGAGACAAAGGAGAGGACAACTACTTATCGGTGGCATATGAGGGCATCTCATGCTTCATCCAACGACTACATTCAAATTATGTATAAACTTCCTAACATAAATCGTGGGGTTAACATGATGTTTTTTGTATACATATAGTCGAGTCTTGTTTCCACAGCAAGATCGCATAAATCACGGGGTTAAGGTAAATCACACTACTAGGGAAAAGTTTATATGTAATCGCTTACTAGTAGCCCGCTATATTGACCATGTGCTACTGCTACTTGCTAGTAGTGTTGCACACAGACCCATGCTACTAGAAAATATTACTGGTAGCGCGTGGCCAAAAAAAGTGCTACTTGTGAATATCCCCAAGCGTGCCCCAAGGACAGGCCGTAGTAGTAGCGCGGGTTGTACCACACACGCTACCACTATGAAAATAGTTGTTGCGCGTGAGTACAACCCACGCTACTACTATCGGTCGACGAAACCCACCGGTGCAGGGGCGAATCTACTAGGGGGGCTTTAACAGGCTCGAGCCC
>NW_021278222.1:105067-106502 GCF_002162155.2 Triticum dicoccoides | reverse complement strand
ATCGGTGGCATATGAGGGCATCTCATGCTTCATCCAACGACTACATTCAAATTATGTATAAACTTCCTAACATAAATCGTGGGGTTAACATGATGTTTTTTGTATACATATAGTCGAGTCTTGTTTCCACAGCAAGATCGCATAAATCACGGGGTTAAGGTAAATCACACTACTAGGGAAAAGTTTATATGTAATCGCTTACTAGTAGCCCGCTATATTGACCATGTGCTACTGCTACTTGCTAGTAGTGTTGCACACAGACCCATGCTACTAGAAAATATTACTGGTAGCGCGTGGCCAAAAAAAGCGCTACTTGTGAATATCCCCAAGCGTGCCCCAAGGACAGGCCGTAGTAGTAGCGCGGGTTGTACCACACACGCTACCACTATGAAAATAGTTGTTGCGCGTGAGTACAACCCACGCTACTACTATCGGTCGACGAAACCCACCGGTGCAGGGGTGAATCTACTAGGGGGGCTTTAACAGGCTCGAGCCCCCCCCCTCGAGGGATGCAATTTATTTTTTTCTACTAGTATTAGGCCCAGCCCAGGCAATCAGCGGCAGCCCATCAAACCCATACAATCACAATCATGTCTATAGTCGTCCAGAATCCTTCGTTCGTTAAGTTTGAGCCTGCCCTCCGTTTTGTCCCAAGATTCGCCATTGACCGGTGGACCCCCACTTAGTAGTAGTGCGGGTTTGCTAGGTCACGCTACCACTACCAACGCAATCACAAGTCTTCCCGAATCTCCTCATGCGCGGCCCTCAACCCCTCCACTCTCTCACATACTCAACACTCTATCATGATCCCCTCCGCGCGCTCCCTTATTGGGTATCCTCGATCATGCTAGATCCATCCAATCCACAAACAGATCCAGCCTAACCATCTCGTAGTTGCCGCGGCAGGCCACCAGAATGGCGGCAGGCCATCCGGAGACATCAACGGTAGTGGGTCACACTGGTGGGTAGTGCCTGACGGATCACCACCTCGTCGATGTGGTCACTTTCGTCTCTGCCGAACAATCGAATGTTGTGCTTGGCAATGGACAAGTTGGCGATGGGTAAGCCGCGTGGCTTGACTAGGTCATCTCCAATGCCCCTGGTATCGATGGAGACGACACTAGTAGAAAACAGGGCTTTCATTCGGGCCTGGCCAACCCATTAGTCCCGGTCTACTCAAGAACCGGGACCCATGGGGGCATTCGTCCCGGTTCGTGAGCCCAGGGGGCCGGCCGGGGCCTCGTGGGCATTGGTCCCGGTTCGTATGGATCCATTTGTCCCGGTCCCTGGCACGAAAGGGGACCAATGGTCCTCGCTCCTTGCCCACAACCATTGGTCCCGGTTCGTGGCTTGAACCAGGACAAATGAGTTGCCTATATATACCCCATCGCCACAGCAGAGCACTCCACAGTGCTCTATCTTTCTGGCCGGCGAG
>NW_021278222.1:103289-105057 GCF_002162155.2 Triticum dicoccoides | reverse complement strand
GGAGGGCGTTTGGGTGCTCTAGCTCACCTCCTATACACATGAGGTGTTCGATGAAATGTTTGAGCCACGCTAGTTAATCATTCTCCTCTCGAAACTCGACCTCTGAGCTCCATTTCCCCCGAGATTTGACTAGGTTTAGCGGTCCGTCACATCCTGTCCCCGTCTTCACCGCCGTCGATCGCCTGTGCCGATCTCGTCGTCGGCACCACCGTGGTGAGCCTCTTGTTCTTATCTTTTTTCTGAAAGAAAAAAATTCTTACTTCAGATAGATACTTGTCTAATTTTCTTACTATTATTATTTCTTGTTATTATATAGTGCGATGTTTTTGGTATCCGCCCCCATCGGCCCTCGTCCTGTCTACGATTCAGATGTGGTATATATTATCTTTTGATAACTATTTGGTTCATTTATTGTTTATGAAAATTATGCAGACCAACGTGACATAGATTTTATTTATCTAGGAGGTGGTTGAGCCGGAAATTCCAACCGACCCTATTGTCGAGAGGTTAAATTTAGTTGAAGAATAAAACAATTACTTGAAGGAAAAAATAAGAAAAATTGAGGAGGAGAAGATGATATTGGAGTTGCATGTTGCGGATGTCGTCGATGATCACAAGATCAAGATGGATGCAATGCGGTTGAAGATTAGAAAGATTAGAAATTATGCCATTCATACCGAGGCTTGGTATCGTTATGCAGTTGGATCAGTTGTTACTTTGGTTGCGATTATGATCGCATTTGTTTTTTTATATAAATGTTTTACATAATTTCAATGTATGCTTTAATTAGAAGCTCCGGAGAGATATGTTGCACATGCTATGTTGGTGAAATCCCTTTGCAACCATGCCAACTTGGAACCTTTTCAGAGTTCATTTCAAATGCTTTTCAATTTCATGGTCTTATAGCTCAAAATAATCAGTAAATGCATGAAAAATAAAAAATAACGTCAGAAAGGGTTGTTAATTGATGATGTGGCTTTGAATGGTGCATTTTGAACACAGAAAAACTATGGAGTTCAAATAAGTTCAAAAAATGAAATCCCTTTGTAACAGACGAGTTTCCATATGAAACCCTGATACTTCGAAGGAGATTGTCTGTTTTGTACACGAAGTGCATCTAGTTTTTGCCGTAACCCTCTGTACTTTCTTGCACATGCCATGTGGGTGAAATGATGATACCATGCCAACTTGGAACCTTTTCAGAGTTCATTTCAAATGCTTTTCAAAACATTATAAGCAACCTCTAGTATTATTGAAACTAAAATTATATAAAATTGATACAACTTAAATTATCAAAGTATTTTCTGTTCAAAAGCATTAAAAGCAAAAAGAATTTTCATAAAGAACTTTTTTTGTTAGAAAGATTAATAGCAAAAAGAATTATCATAAATAAAATTAGTAAGTAATTATAAACAAAATAAACTAAAATAAATAAGTATTTTGTTGTAGGTAGAAACAAAACAAAATAAATATAAATAAAACAAAAAAACTAGGAAAAAATAAAAAAATTGCCATCAATTAGGCCACCACGGCCTGAATACGAATAGAAACCCATCCATGGGCTTGATTCATGCCCGCAGAAGGCCCAGAAGGCCCATCAGGCATAGCAGTAACAATTAGGCCTGTAAGCCTGGAAAGGAGAGGAGCTCGAGAGGGGTGTGGCAGTGGGGCTTATAAACCACTGCGCGCCCCTCTCAACTAGCAAGGTGGGACTAAACTTTAGCCGCGACGCGGGTAGCACAGGGGCCTTTGGTCCCGGTTGGTGGCA
>NW_021278222.1:102811-103279 GCF_002162155.2 Triticum dicoccoides | reverse complement strand
TTTTTTTCATATATATGATGATATATATGATTGTTATCATAATTATTTTTGTTCATATATATGATGATTTTTTATAGAATATGATGTTTTTTCCAGATTATATGTATATGATTTTTTATAGAATATGATGTTTTTGCTTTTTTATAAAAATGTATATATGTATGTATGTTCTCTGTGTATATATGTTCATATATGCAAAAGTTAGATTTTTAGAAAATTTTATCTATATATGTTCTCTGATTTAGTACATTTTAGGTTAGTTTCATTTTTAGAGAAGTTTTATATATCTAGCTATAGGAAAGGAAGAAGAAGAAAAAGAATGAGAGGAAAAAGAAAAATAAGAAGAGGAAGAAAGGAGAAGAAGAGGAGAAATAAATAAGAAAATGAAAAAAGAAGAAAAAGAAGAGGAGAAGAATAAAGGAATAGAGAAGAAGAAGAAGAAAATAGAATTCTTCTTCTCCTTTTTTT
>NW_021278222.1:101163-101942 GCF_002162155.2 Triticum dicoccoides | reverse complement strand
CAGAAGGCCCAGAAGGCCCATCAGGCATAGCAGTAACAATTAGGCCTGTAAGCCTGGAAAGGAGAGGAGCTCGAGAGGGGTGTGGCAGTGGGGCTTATAAACCACTGCGCGCCCCTCTCAACTAGCAAGGTGGGACTAAACTTTAGCCGCGACGCGGGTAGCACAGGGGCCTTTGGTCCCGGTTGGTGGCACCAACCAGGACTAAAGGGGGTGCATAGGTACCGGTTCGTAGCACCAACCGGTACCAATGCCCCCCCTTTAGTCCCGGTTGGTGCCACCAACCGGGACCAAAGGCCTTTGCTTCCCGCCCTTTGGGCTGCTGAAAAGAGAGCTTTGGTCCCGGTTGGTGGCACCAACCGGACTAAAGGGTGGCATTGGTTCCGGTTGGTGCCATGAACCGGGACCAAATCCTTTGCTATAAAAGAAATACTTAGCAGTTTCTGGAAAAATCACTTCTTCTCCACCCGACGCCACCACGCTGCTTCTCGTCGCCGTCGACGCCGAGCCCTGCCCCGACGCCGTCGCCCGCGCCGTCGCCCGACGCCGTCGCCCTCGCCCGACGCGTGCCGCCCCGACCCTGCCTCGACACGCGTCACCCCGGCCCGCCCCCATAGTCGCCGTCGCCCTACCCTGTCCCCTTCGTCGCCGTCGCCCCAGCGCACCCCCTGCCCCGTCGCCGACCCCACGCCCCTGCCCCTCCTCACCTTGGTCCAGTCGGCGCCCTCCCCTGTTTCTTTTTTTAATATATGTGATGATTTATATGCGTGTTTTTTTCATAT
>NW_021278222.1:99588-100071 GCF_002162155.2 Triticum dicoccoides | reverse complement strand
TTTTATATATCTAGCTATAGGAAAGGAAGAAGAAGAAAAAGAATGAGAGGAAAAAGAAAAATAAGAAGAGGAAGAAAGGAGAAGAAGAGGAGAAATAAATAAGAAAATGAAAAAAGAAGAAAAAGAAGAGGAGAAGAATAAAGGAATAGAGAAGAAGAAGAAGAAAATAGAATTCTTCTTCTCCTTTTTTTTCTTCTTTTTTTTCTTCGGACGCTTCTCTTCTATTCCTTTCTTCTTCTCCTCTTTTTATTTCTTCTTTTATCTTCTTATTTTTTATTGGGTATATGTCGTTGTCGATATACCCCCTCCCGATAACTTCAACACGAGGGGGGGGGTTGATATACCCCCTCCCCGAAAACATTATTTTCCCATGTATGTATGTCCTCGTTGTCGATATAACCCCCTCCCGGATAACTTCGACATGAGGGGCGGTCGATATATATATATACCCCCTCTCGACCGTGATAACTTATACCACGGAAG
>NW_021278222.1:87655-99510 GCF_002162155.2 Triticum dicoccoides | reverse complement strand
GTCTCGCTCGATCAGAACTCTCGAGGATACCCAAACCCTAGAAAAAAACGATGTTGGTCTCCTATCCCCTCCTACCGCGCCACTACCCGACAAACTCTCTCGAGGCCACCCAAATTTACCAAGTTAAAAGAGCGTTGTCGTCGAGGCCACCCCAAACCCTTGAAGCATTGTGTCGAGGCCACCCCAAACCCTTGAAGCATTGTCAAGGTCACCCCAAACCTTAGAGAAGCAACATCGAGGCCACTAATATGATTCCTTATTGTGATTAGCTAGCTAGTTATATGTTTGCCACTAATATATATCCATATTTCATGTTTGAATAATAATTGCCATGTTGAAAATATTTGCAGAAACTATGGAGAACCCCCGAGACGAAGCAACAGAAGCGATGTTGGGGGACATAATCGCAAAAGGAAGTGATGTCGTTGCGTCGTTTCTAAACAACACTAATGGTCTGGAAGGACGGGGTAGTGAAGAAGAAGGCTATGATTATGATGGCTCCGGTGACCCATTAATGCCGGTACAAGAAGAAGGCTATGATTATCATGGCTCTGGTGACCCAATGAAGGTACAAGAAGGAGACCATTATGACGGCTCTGTGACCGAACCGAGTCCGGCCAGGTATATATATTAGTTAAGCCCGTGCTGACTAGCTAATTGATGCATTCATTGTTTTCATATGTACACATATTAACTAACTCTCGTCTTTCTTCTTTTCTCTAGCCCTCCGGATCGAGCACAACTTCGGTAAAGAAACGAGGCCCGAAGAAAAAGTTGCGCTCGGATGAAAGGTTTGAGATCATAGCAATCGCGCGCGATGGCAAGCCGATTGAACCCATCCGGACAAGGGATGCATTTTGTGCTCAGTGCAGCATTCTTGTTAGGAACAAGATACCGATCAGTATCCAGTAATGGTTAAAGCCTAAGAAAGAAGACCCTGAGGTGTCTTATGTCTTTGATATGCAGAAAGAAGATCTTTGGACAACGCTTAAGGAAAATTTCACCCTACCACCAGAGGAGGATCCGGAGAAGCCAGTTAAAGAGCAATTGATAAAGTCTCATGCTCTTAAGAAGATGGTAGAACTATTCAGGAGGTGGAAGAATGAGCTGAAAACAGATTTTGTCGACGAAGAAAAGACACCAAAATTCACCGGAAAGTATGAGAAGATCAGAGATCACTGGCCCGCATTTGTGGCCCACAAGACATCAAAAAAGAGTAAGAAGATGTCAGCGACAAACAAGAAAAATGTTGGGAAGAAAAAGCATCACCATCGCATGGGGTCAGGTGGCTACCTCAAAGCCCGACCTTTGTGGGACAAGGTTGAGAATGACCTGATTGCTAAAGGGGTCGAACTAGAGACATTGAACTGGCCAGACCATTGCCGGACTTGGTTCTTTGGGGTTGGCGGAACCTTGGACCCTGTATCAGGGAAGTGCGTTTGGATGGAAGAGCATCTGTGAATACCCGTCAGGAGGCTTCAGGAGTATATCGAGAAAGCGCAGCAAGGGATGTTCGTTCCAGACAGAGAGAACGACAAGCTCACAATGGCCCTCGGGAATCCTGAGCACCCTGGACGGACACGAGGCACAACAGGCTCCATTCCGTGGAAGGCTGGGTTTCCGGACGCAGGGGGTTACAAAAGCCAGGAGAGGAGGAAGAAAGCGGACCATAGCCAACCGCAGGTGCTGCATGAAAGGGTACAAGGGCTAGAGGAAAGAGAAGCAGATCGCAGCAAATGACCTGCCGAAGCTTCCCTTGAAGCTACCCCGCCATCTCAGCGGAGAAGCAGCGTGGCTTCCACCGAGAAGACTCAGCAGCTGGAGCCTGTCTTCACTTCTCCATCTAGCTACCCCGTGGATGCTATCACGGAGTCTCAACATTGCCACCTTATGGCGCGATGGATGACATTGAAAGTCAAGGCGGCTGTTGGCTCGTTTTTACCTACTGAACCTGGCACAACCTACCACGGACGGTCGATTCCAGAAGGATATGCTAGGGTGATGGTGGATCAAATAAAGGACGGATTTGAGGACCTTGAGCTTGACCACCCTACGGGTGAAGGGGAGATTCGGCGAGGTTCTTTTCTGAAGACTCCATGCCTATGGCGGAAGGAACTCATCAACCTTCCGAACTGGACGCCTCCGTCTCCTCCTCCTCCTCTGCCGAGTCAGGGCACTCTGCCTCCTCCTCCGGCGAGTGATCGGGGCACTCAGCCTCCTTCTCTGGAGCGTGGCGGCACTCCGCCTCCTTCTCCGCTTGCGCAGGAGTGCCCTAGTAGCCAGCCTCCTCCTGCTTCGGCTGCTCCGGCGATCCGTCCTTCTCCTCCGCCTCGTACGGAAGGAAAGACAGCCGCAGTCGCTCTGTCTGCTCCGGCGTCTAGCAGTACAGCCAGAGGCAGGCAATACAGATACGATCCTTCTGTGAAGACTCCAGAGAAGTTACCATACGAGAGGAGCCAGTAGGAAAACACGAAGATCATGCAAGCCGAAGTGGGAAACTTCTTTGAAGGGGTGAAAGAAAAGAAAAATCCACCTCAGAAGGAGAAGATATATCCGGTAAAAGCGAACCATACTCTGGCTGCCCTGAAGAAACCACCAAAGTCTCCGGTGAAAGGCAACTATGAATGCATTACAAAGTCATTTATCGAAGCGGAGCGGTCAGGAAGTACTGTCAGTGGTCAAAGGTTAGTAGAAGTAGAACGACGAGCTGGGAAAAAAGTTGCCCATCTCGGCGAACAAGCGAACCAAGCGTTCCCCCCACTCCAGGTGTCTAGCATCGTCGCTAATCTTCCAGGCAGGACAATGGTGCCTGGTTATAATGATCTTGGAGATTACCTGCCCGACGATGCACATTTTGATATAATGGAGGTGGACGAACACAAATACGAGTACGGGAAGTCTCTTGTCAAAGATGAAAGATCTCTAACAACGATGATGCAAAGATTTCATGATTGGTATATGAAAACCTGTAGAGAGTCTGAGGGGAGGAATATTTTGACGCTGAGAGTTAGAGAGGAGCATGACCTCGTTGGAATTGAACTGTTGAATGTTCCATTTGACGAGCGAGTTTTTCAATCTAAAGGCCCTCGATAAGTTAATGATCACTTGCTACTTCCTGTAAGTAGTACTACTTCTGTCATTAAGTCTCTCGATATAGGTCAGCTCTTTCATTGCATGTATTTTTAATTATCCTCACTATATTAAGAAGATTGAAGATCGCCGAATTGAAGAAAAGACAAATCGGTGATATTGGGTTCATTAACACAAATCTCATATATGCATATATGGTTAAATTCCAGGCCAAAGATACTGAGGCCAAGCTGCTACAGTCGTTTGTATTAAATCAAAACAAAGCTATAATACTCTTCCCTTACGAATTCCAATGAGTGTTACTGTCTTGTGCATATTCAGTTTCCTTTATTAGTCGAGGTTATAGTAATGTAATTGATGAGTTATGCATGCGTGCTTAGGTTTCACTATATTCTCCTAGAGATTATGCTTGAGCAGGGACTAGTAACCATCTTAGACTCGAGACGAAAAGATCCCAAGGAGTATGCGGGCATGACTGCAATTCTAGAGAAGTAAGTTAAATCGATCATTATCGCACCATATCGGCAACTTCAATTTGTTCATTTCCTGATATCAAGTAATTGTTTTCTTTGTCTGGCAGGGTTTGGAATAAATTCACCTCAAAAACTCCGGGACTGCCGAAGAAGCTGGAATTTAGACACCCGAAAGTAAGTACTATAGTAGCATGTTCCACGCATCTCCTAGTGATTCAAGCGCTAGTTTCATCAATACCATTTAGCATGCTTGCTAATTATCAGTTTGATTGACCTCTATTTCTTGTAAAGTGGTTGTGGCAGGAACAAGGGAATAATTACTGTGGATACTACATTCGAGTCCATCCGCCACACGACCTGTGAGCGGGGCTACTCCGACAAACAATATGAAGTGCGTAAATAATAATATTCACAATTTTATTTTATTACCATAATTTGTGTTCAGTTTCATTTATTCATATATATGTATTGACCCCCTTCTTTAAAATAGATATTTCGAATGCAGGATGAACTCCTACCACCAGATCATATGCGAGGAATTCAAAGGAACTGGCGGCATTCTTTCTTGACCACGTGATCGGTAAAGACGGAGAATACCATGTGGACCTTGAGTTCATTTGGAATTAGGAGATTATATTGTAGGAGATAATTATATTGTATATATATAGCCAGTAGCGTAGGATAGATATACAAGAACTTGTTGTTCGACCAATCTCTTAGAGAAGGAGAGGTGGTCGATATCACTTCTCTCTGTATAGATATGTTCATGACGATCTTCTGTTTCCTTCATTTGTTTACTAGCTAGCGTGTCTAGTCCTCTCTATATGTATAGTACGTAGGGTCGACCAAGCACAGAGATAAGAGAGGACACTTTTCTGTATTAATTAGCTAGCTAACACAATATATGAAACACCTAAATTAACCCCCCAAAACCCCCTAAACCATTCCCCCTTTAAAAAAAACAAAAATCCCAGCACCTGAAATGCTGACGCGTGGATGCCTATTGGTCCCGGTTGGTGCAACCAACCGGGACCAAAGGGCCCCCTGTCTGGGCTCGCCGAACCGGCCACGTGGAGGCCCATCTGTCCAGGTTTGTGTAAGAACCGGGACTAAAGGTCAAGTGCATTAGTAACGACCTTTTAGTCTCGGTTCCAAGACCGGGACAAAAGGCCCTTACGAATCGGGACAATTGGCCCTTTTTCTACTAGTGCAAGCTGCCGGATGATTGGCCCCGGCTGCGTGTGGCGTGCTCGCACCGGCCAAGGCGATGTGTGCGTTCGTGCTCAAGGACCCTGGTAGTCCCTTGTAAGCATCCAAGGTGACCACACCACTCATAGCTCCATCTTGGCCATCCTCACTGCCGTTGCCTTTGAGTTCAATATAGGCCACCCTATTTCTTTTCCTTCTGAACACTGTCAATTGATGAAGGTGTTTGTGGCTGCTAAAATTAATGTCTGAATGTTCCAAATCTGCTGCTCTGAAGGTGCCAACATCCGTGAGGCAATTTGCGAATGATGGGTTCAGTAGTAAGTCAAATCTGCTGCCATGTACTTTTCAGCCAGACAAGATGATGTTCATGCCATTTTCTTAACTATGTCACCCATTTTCAGCTATTGTACTGAGAAACAAATTCTAGGAATGAATGAGTAATGCACTTACGGATGCGAGAGTGCATCTTATCAGAGATGGAAAAAGTCTTGCTTTGCTTAATTACGCCTGGACATGCATGGTAAGAATAAAATCCCGATCGATTACAGTTAAAGCAAGTTGATTCTCCCATCACTGAGAACAAGCTTGTTTTAATTGAGAGTATTCTATTGGAGCTCAGGTAGTTTTCCTTGATCCATGGACTGGCATGTTTTACATAATCTTGTTACTGTTCGAAGTGGGCATCAAATAGTTGAGTCTTATAGCCTTTTTTGGTGTGTTGATATTTGAAAGGGGAATAGAGCAATGTTGCACTCTTGCTGTTGTTAGAGCACATTATTTTATAGTTAATGATTCTATATTCCAAACTGCTTTTTATTCTGCTCATATGATATTGCTCATCTTTTGTTTTCTGTCGTGATGCCTCGTGTATTTAAAATAGATAATGCTATAAATTTAGTGTTTCTTGAACATGCCCAAGGAAATGGATAAAATCTAGATGCTAAGTTGGCTTTTTCTTGTGGATTCGCCATCGTGAAGATGCACAAAGGGTTAATAGATCAAGCATTGGATGCTGGCAAAATAGGAGTTCCATCACCATATGAAGAAAGTAATTCCTACGATTAGGAAGCTGCTATAAATACTGAAAACTATGAAATTAGTGATGACAACGACGATGATCGTAATCACAAGCATCGTGAGACCACTCCCATGTTCCTGCACTTTAGTGTTATCTCAAGAGCAACATTGAAATAGTATGCTCCATTACTTCACATTTTCTGTATCATGAAGACCACTACCACGTTGTGTTAATATAACCATAGCCTTGAAATGTGTCCTCTAAGTGTTGTTACCATTGATGATTTGATTTGCAATTAACATTCTTCACAATACCCTGTCCAAAATCCTAACTGAGTTGCAATTAATGTGATTGCATTTCTAGCTTTGTTTTAATTGCCAGAAGTTTATGCATAAAATAGAATTGGTGAATTTTTTAAATTCCTAATTAGATAGTAGTAGCTTGGGAAAAAACTATGTGCTACTACTATTTAGGATATTAGTAGTGTGTGGTTATTATAAATTGTATTAGCACGGGCGCAAAAATAGTAGTAGCATGGATGGCACCCGCGCTACTACTAACATTTTAGTAGCGTGCGGTGGCACCCGCACTAGTACAAACTTTATAGCTGTGGTGCGACACTAGTAGATCGAGGCCTGCGCTACTATTAGAGAGTTTACCGGCGTCACTACTAGGCTTTTCCCTAATAGTCTCAATAGGTCAACGATACATATTTTTTAAGCGCTGAGAATTACCATGGAAGTCTGTAATTAGTAATAGATAGATAGACCGATAGATAGATATAATGATGTATGATTTAGAAATAAGAACACATAACCTACAACAACAAGATATTTTCATGTCACCTATTGAGCGATATATTCACCGCCCGTAGTGCAAAAATAAGTTGCGAAGTTTTTCCTTTTTGTTGCATAAAATTTATTGAATATTAACGAAATCTTCACTCTACACAAGTTATTGTGGTCATTCCGTTGGCTTGTGTACAGAAGCATCGTCTTAGTAATTTCTAGTCTATTTCCATCTTACATTATGGACGCCGATAAGTGCCACACGTGGGGGCGTTAAGAAGTCTACCCACACATTTTGTGTGGTATATAAGAGGAACAGCCCACACACCTACGTGTGGGCAAAACAAGTAATGCCCATACATCCCTTTTTTCCCCTCCCGATCCCACTCACACGCGTACGTGTGGGCGAAGTAGATAACGCCCACACGCCGCGTATGTCAGGCCTCGTACCTCGTGGTCCCGCACGCTACGCGTAATAGTCACCGCGCGCTTGCAATTGCCATGGTCCAGACCCTCGTTCATGTTCGTTTAAAAGCAGTTGCCATGTCGCTGAACTACGGTCGCCATGTCGGACAACTGCAGTTGCCATGTATGGTCTGGTCTAATGTAGTTGCCATGGTTTCAAAACTTTAGGATTTGCCACATACTAACACTAGGCAGTTGAGAGAGTTGCCATGTGCTCACAAAAATGCTAGGGCAGTTTCCATGTAAAAGGAAGAGTTGTCATCTGCTTACGTGCACGTTAGGGCAGTTGCCATGTACCATGCAAAAACACATGACAACTCGGTAAAAGAGAGTTGTCATCTACTTACGTGCACATTAGGGAGTTGTCGTGTACCCTGCAAAACACATGGCAACTCGGGTAAAAAGAGAGTTGCCACCTGCTTATAAAGCACACTAGGGCAGTTGCCATGTGCACTGCAAAGCACATGGCAACTAGCAGCTTGGGTGAGGGAGAGGAGACAGGCGTGTGGGCGAGATGGCAAATGCCCACACACTAGCCCTTATGCGTGCGTGGAAAGTGGCGTGTGGGCGAACTGCTGAACGCGCACACACCAGCCCCTCCCGTGTGGTGAAACGGCCGTGTGGGCGACCGGGTGAATGCCCACACATCAGACCAGTCCTAAGTGGCACTAAAAAGATGCCAAGATTCGTGCGCTCACGAACGGACGCGGATCCACACGTGTGAGTGAGATGCAAACACCTATACGTGTGAGTGTTAACATTTCTGTACATTATTCGTACATAATCCATTATGTGTAAAAAATACATGACAAGTTAACCAGAGAAAAGATACACCTCTGATAACACCATGGATCATAGCGGATATACCCTTGGTGTCGACTACGAAGCTTCAGAACGCGGACACGAAGCCGTGCAAGTTGATGTTTTGAGACGCGCATGACCGGATCCCATCCGATCTAGAGGTCCATGAGTGCCATGCACCAATCCGTGAACACCGTTGGTTGAGGAGTCCAGAACTTGCCGGCTGCCAGATCGAGGACGACCGGCACCTGGAAGATCGGCAATTTGGATAGGAGAATACCACTAGGGTCGTCGCGCTACCATCTTTTCCCCATCGCCGTCTCCCCACACAGGCTGATCTCCACCTCTTGCAGCACGCCTGAAGGAAACCCCACCTCCTTTGGATATGGGCCTGCCGCCACCGCAGTAGAGGCCAGTGGCAGTGGCGGAAGGGGAGGCTGCAGCGGATGGCTGTTGGCGGCGGCATGGAGTTTTGCTCCTGGCGTCGCCTTGGGAGTGATGTGCACGTGTGATCTGTCTCTTGCAGATTGGTCTGTTGTAATGAAGGCATCTTGCCCCTTATTTATTTTTCAAGAACATGCATGAGCATTGCATGTCCTTTGAAAGGGGGTTACAAGCCGGACTATAAGGTAAGGACGGACGCAGGTAACATGCATGAACAATGGACGCAGGCAAGGTGGACTTGCGCTGAAAAACCCGAGCGTTCGGATCTAGCCAGATGGATTGTAGGGTTGCGGCAATGCGGGTGTTGAGCTCTCTACGCCAGTTAGATAGAGTTTAAGCCCCTATCGTCGGCCACTAGTCTGCCAAGGAGGCAGAGCCATCGGGTGTGAACCTGTGCAAACGCAGGGGGAGGAGCATGTGATTCAAAACTTCCCTGGAAAAGGGGCATCCAAGTAGCATCTGCGTCGTGTCTTCATCCACATGGCAGCATAGCTGGCAAAGCCTGGTATGAGGCAGGTTTCGGCGCGTGAGCCTATCCACTGTCCATAGTCGACCTCGCACCGCCAACCAAACGAAGTTCTTGATCTCCAAGGGGGCCATGCTCTCCAGATCACATCAACACAAGGAGCCCGCTCCTTCGTGAGGAAGAAGGCGGCATATGTTTCGCGAGGAAGAAGCCCGCTCCCATAGCTCCAAGAATTCCGCTATCGCTGGCACGGAGGGGGTGCGGTGGATCTGTCAACCCATGCGTTGCCAAGAAGGGCTTGCGCCACGCACATTGCCCTGCCTGCGGGCCTGATGAAGGGAAGCTGGTGGGGAGCGATCTGCGCGACGCTACGGCCGTCGATCCACCGGTCATGCCAGAAGTTTACTCGCTCACCATTCCCAATCTGGCAGCAGAGAGCCGCAAGCGCAAGGCTCTGACTCGCAGGTGGAATGGCCATTTACAGCCCCAGCCAAGGCTTGTCCAGCGTCGTCTTCTCAGACCACACCCAACGCATGCGGAGAGCCTCGTTCAGCAGGGGCTTGCCCCTTATTTCAATGGTGCCAAACTAGAAGACCCTTGCATGTGTTTTATTTCGACCGGATTTAATTATAAAGAACTATTGGATCAAACTTTCCTGACCATATTGTTTATGGTTTTGATAATTGTCAGCCGACTGAGAAAGTAAGTCTCAGTTGATTCTATTATCATCAGATATTTTGGTTTATTTCTTTATTGAGGGCTTCATGCATGTCAGCTGCAACCCGCTTCATTCGGCCACTCTCTTGGGTCTTGCTTATTCCTGGGCCTAGACCTAGAGATGGCCTTTGCTTGTTTTCAGGTAGAGAACCTACCGGTAGAAGGAAACGTAGAGTTTTTTTTTATTTTCCATTAGTGTCCATAATCATATTCCTCTTCACTTATTTTCCTCGTGGCGTCGTGTATGGATGGAGACCCTGCAGCAGTGGCACATCCTAGGATGAAACATAGCGGATCCGTCTTCAAATATGCACCTCTCGAACTATGTTCCCTATGATGTCGTATGTGGATCGAGAAACTATAGCCACACGACAATGGAACAACAGATCCGCATGACGTGTGTTATAAGATCCCGGTGCACCGAAGCCATTTGCTAAATGAAATTTATGTCCTACTACCTCCATCCTGATTTATTGACCCCGTTCGCATTTTGTGCTTAATTTTGACCTTAAATTTAACTAATAAAACGTTAAAGCATGAAATAAAAAAATATCACTACAAACTATATTCAAATATGAATAAAATGATATAATTTTTTATGACATGCATTATTATTTTCTTAATTAAGTCTATCGTGAAAGTTTGGCGTAAAATACTAACAGGACCAATAAACCTGCAGATGGATGGAGTAGTTAGTACTAATACATTGTTATTTACTCAAACACGTTATTATCATATAAACTAAATCAATACAGCATTAATGAATGTTAATCTGTGACATGGAACATAGTAAGGAAAGGCGGTTTATCGCCCGCCCTGCACGGCCATATGTATTGTCAGATTGGTTTACTTTAGGCTGGCAATAGTGGAGGTAACATAACCGGTAACATGCACTTGGGACTAGCAAACATGCTTAATTATGTGGCACACAATTAAAGAAGAGAGAGGGTTAGAGTAACATAGGTAGATACCATATCATGTTAAATGATATACTACTTTGTGTCATGCATGGCAATAAATATGGTCAGCTATGATACTACTTTATGATACTATGCACTATGGAGGTAGTATCATATACTAGTATCATATGCATGATACTAGTATATGATCCTCCCAAATATGAGTAGCCTTAGGCTAGTTGTAATGGGGTGTATTATATAGTAGTATCATGCATATGATACTACTCTATGATACTACATCCGTAATGCATAGTATCATGTGTTGGTATCATAAAGGACTATATTTATTGACATGCATGACACAAAATAGCACATCATTTAATATGATATGGTATCATAAGAGCATGGTTAATAAGAAAGCCCGCTGCTGGCTATATATGAGTGCCATGTCACATAAAGCCTTCATAAAAGCCCACTAGTAGAACAGATTAGCTATAGTCTAGCTATTGGTATTTAATGTTTGCAAGTGGGGAAAGGCAAAGAGAGACATGTGATTGGTGAGAAGAGAGGAATGCCGGCTCACAAGAGTACATGCAGAATTCTTTTTCTTGTTTCTTGTGCTGGAGCCGGCGCTAGCTGAATCGCCCGCCTCCTTCTCTTTCCTCCATTCTCTCTCCTCCAACAATGACTTTGATGACGTGGAACAACATATAGCCAGCTGACTAGTACTTATTGTACTTGCTCTAATATGATACTCAAGCCTCTCTTTTTTCATTTAATTCTATGCCACATCATCAAAATTGCTTAGTTGGCATGCATGATACTACATATGATACTCCCATTACGGGCAGCCTTAGTAATCAAGCACATTGTCGTAAATGCACTCAATTCCATGACTGGTCACTTGTATTAATCTGTTGTGCATACGCCATGGGCCCCCCCCACCACCACCACACACACACACCCCCCCACGACGAAAGTCCTCCCGGTGCAATCACATAGCGAATCTAGCCTTCTTATCATCTTCAGTTGACTACTATTTCTAGCTAGATCAAGACGGCCCATGTTGCAGTGGCTCAGCTTATGCTGGTCGCCCTAGTGGCCGCTAGCTATGCTCCTCGTAGCCACCGACACGACCATCTCCTGTGGACAGGTGAGCTCTACCTTGAATCCCTACATCTCCTATGCCAGCAGCAACGGCGCCAACCCGACTGCGGCCTGCTGCAGCTGTGTCAGCAGTGTGGCCAGCGCAGCACGGAGCACCGCTGACGAGCAAGTGGCGTGCAAGTGCATCAAGAGCGCTCCCGGTGGGCTCAACGCTGGCAACGCCGCCGACATTCCCTTCAAGTGTGGCGTCAACATCCCCTACGCCATCAGCTCTTCCGTCGACTGCTCTAAGATTTGTTGATCAACCAATAGTCACCATGTGTACGTTGAGGTCACACACACACACACACACACACACACACACACACACACACACAC
>NW_021278222.1:77845-87645 GCF_002162155.2 Triticum dicoccoides | reverse complement strand
CTCATGGACGAGGAGGTGGCGGATGAGGAGGAGGATGAAGAGGAGCAGGTGGGGCAGGAGGAGGAGGAGAAGGAGGAGGGGGAGCAGCTTTCGAAAGAAGAGCCCGTGAAGAAGGAGGCAGCGGAGCCAGATGGGAGTAGGTGGAGGTGTGGCTGTCTGCGGGCTTCGCCGTGGCGGATGCCAAGGTGGAGTACGAGGCCGCCCAAGCGATGGAGATGGTAGAACAGACCGCCGTCCACGAGTCCATCTAGGACGAGGTCTATGTCGAGGCTGACCGACAGTTCATCGGAATAAAACAGGCGGCAATGGAAGCACTGTTCATCGAATTGGATGGGAAGGCAGAGGTGGAGGAGGGGCCAGAGTCTTCATAGGCGCAGGAGCTACCGCACTTTCCCATCTACCTAGCCCCAGGCAAGGAGACCGTCAACATCTCCGACAATAGTTCTTTTAGCTATGTACGTAGTACATAGGTTTTTATTTACATGGCTGTGCTATTTGGGTACGGAGGTACGAAATTTGAGTTTTATGGTTGTGGCGGACGTTTTTGCTGTGCTGTCCGGTCACCGTACGTCCCCTACACCATCGTTGCTGGATCTACGCTTAGTACGTCGAGGTCACACACGCGCGCGCGCGCACACACACACACACACACACACACACACATATATATATATATATGAATAAATGCTCTCATATTATCTCACTGCGTGAGAGAGAGAGGAGTACGTACGTCCAAGCAGCTCTGCATGGCCGGCCACACTGTTGTATCGATGTTTGGTTGTTCCTCCACTCCCCGAGTTTGCTGTACTTTGTACCATGTGTACTTTTGATATATGGATTGTATACACAGCTGATCAGCTCTACTTGCGTGCGCATGTTATTCAGCACTTTTGATATATGCAAGACTGCCAAAGCACTCCATTCCAGTTTGTTGCTCCAAGCAAGACGTAGGAATGAACCCAACAATTTACTAGGAATGGAACTATGGCATTTCACTCATTTTGGTTCCTAAACAAAACACACCCTAAAACTGTTTGAGAACACGCAGAATTCTAGTGAATGCAACCACCAACAAAAACTCCTACTGGCTTAATTATAAGAAATCCGAATATACTTAGAAATGCTTAAATCACCATCATCCAATACACTGCAATATACTTCTAGACAGATTAAGGTAAATTTCAAACAGTGTACATGAAAGATCATCCAGCGAGATGTCAAGTAATTAGACACTGGTTGTTAGCTTGTAGGGCCCAAAATTGGAATACTCTTGGTTGTGATAGTACGTACAATATACTTCATGTTTGTTATAAATTGATCGGAGAGTATGAATTTGTAATTATGGATCCAATCACAGTAATAAACCGGCGTTCTGACAGGGTACGACATAAGAAAGCTGAGTGGACTACTGCACTAAATACTTGCACAAATAGAAAGTTAATATCTACTTTTCGCTACAGGTGGACCATGGGAATAATAGAATTTTCTCCTTATTTACAGGAGGTGCACGGATGGATATATTCTCTCCATGCTAATTTGAGTCAGGTGTTTGAATTTTTCCAAAAATATACTATACAGGAAATATATTTATATATAAGCTTTTATACTGAAGTTTGACCTTTTTCTTCTCAACATAGCTCGATCCGTAATGGCTTAAGTAACCGTGGGATGATCAATTTTCTTTTTCTATGTTGTGTCCTCACACACATGAACAAAAACGACAATCATGGGTAACTTTTCAGGGAAAAAAAGATGATGCTTATTTAGTTTATGAAAAACAGTTTTGACGATGACTTTCCCCACGATGACGGTTGGTAAAGCCTTTAACTACAATATGTTGATTTTGTGTTTTTGAATTGACAGAATTGCAAGATCAGTTCAGGAAAGAAATAATGTGATGTGACCAAAATAAGCAAACATAACTTGCGGCAATAAACAATTTATTTTCATTTCCTGATTGAGAGATTTATTCACTGCCTGCATTGCAACTATAAATTGCACGGATTTTTCTTATTGTTTCAGGCATTTTAGATTGAATATTAAAAACTTTAATCAGACACTATTTGAATATTACAAAATTGATGTCATTGTTAGTCTATGTTATCAATTACTTTTGCAGTTTTAGTAAATTTTAGTGATAGCCTTCAGCTTGGAGTACATGGACTAAATGCTTATGGTATAAAAAATAACAAGAAAGTTATGTTGTGTCACATTGAAAGTGGATAGTTGATCGTCAGCTGCTTGCCAATATCGCACAACCACATAATTTCAGTCTTTTTCCATCAAAAACTGTACTCACTCCGACCCATAATAAGTGTCGCATCTTTGAGCTAAGGTTTAACTAACCTTAATTTAAAGCTGCGACACTTGTTTTGGATCAAAGGCAGTAGAATTTTCCAAATCAGTTTGGTATCCGAATTTAGATAACTATCCAACTTCGGTAGGAAATATGAACTCCATATGTTTATTGAAGTTCAAATATATATATCTAATTTTATTCAAGTGATTTTTGTAAAAATGTGGCCAAAAATGTGTATCTCAGAAATTATCTCAGTGCTAAAAGTTCTAAAATTTTAGAATTTTCCGAATACAGATTGGTATGTAAGTTTCAAAATCATTTTAGCTTTGGCAGAAAATATGAACATATATTTTGATTCAAGTACAAATAGAAATATGTAAATTTACTAAAAAAACTGGTCTAACATATTTTTCCCGAGAAGGCCTCGGTGCGAAAAGTTACGGCGGGGCACGACAAGATGTTGTGTTTCTATTCTCTTCATAGGCACCGCGTCATTGTCTTGCAAAATATATGATTTATCATTTGGTCCTTCTTATTACCATCGCATCTCCATGACATAGGTGGTTCTCACGCCATGGAAAAAGGTGAGCTTTATAGGATAAGGGCGTCGCTGTCAAAAACTGTTTCACGGGTCTCCGTTGCACAAATTTGGGGTGTCGTAGATATTGCTAAGAGCAACTCTAGCAGACCCCGCATCCCGCCGGCCCGCAAAACGTGTTTGCAGTTCGTGCAAAACAGCTTTTACGGGTCGGCTCGGGCTGGCAGAGATGCAGACCTGCTCTTTGTGCTGCTGCATCCCGCATATCATCCGCCCACAAATATCAAATACAACATAATTCAACAATCGAAAATAAACTGAATTATTCCAATCAAACATAATACAATAATCATCCGCATTACAAATAATTATTCAAATAGCTATAGCAAATTTAAATAGTGCAATACAAAATTTGTCATGAATACAAATACAAATGAATACAAAAATAAGTCACTGCCCAGCCATTTGCCAATGGTGCTCAATGAGATCTTCCTGAAGTTGAAAATGGGTGTCTGCATTTTCAATCTCCTTGTATGTCTGAAGAAAAGCTCTAATGCCATTTGGGTCTCTTACTAGTTTGACACGGCTACCCACATTGTCGTAAAAGAATTCTAAGTTCAATCCTCTCTCATCTTCAAGAATCATATTGTGCAGGATAACACAACATGTCATTATGTTCCTCAAGGTTTTCTTATCCCAGAAACGAGCAGGACCACGGACAATGTCAAACCTAGATTGAAAAACACCGAATGCTCTTTCAATGTCTTTTCGGGCTGCCTCTTGCACCCTTGCAAATTCACTTTGTTTTTTTTGTTTTGGGTTCTTTGATGCTCTCGACAAATGTGCACCAAGGAGGGTATATACCATCTACAAGATAGTACCCCTTTGTGTATTCATGCCCATTGATAGTGTAGTTGCGAGCAGGAGCATCATCACTAGAAAGCCTACCGTTGCAACACATTGATATCATTGAGAGTGCCCGGCATACCAAAAAAGAAATGCCAAATCCACAAATCCTCGGATGCTACGGCCTCTAGCACAATTGTTGCATCACGAGACTTGGCACAATACATTCCTTGCCAAGCCTTGGGGCAATTTTTTCAATTCCAATGCATACAATCAATACTACCCAGCATGTCAGGCCAACCTCTCCACTCATTTGATGCCATCAATTTCTTTGTGTCATCTTCATTGGTGCCCGAAGATACTCAGGAGCGAAGACACGGATGATCACTTTCGCAAATCTACGCACAGACTCAATTGTGCTATCTTCACCAATGCGAAGGTACTCATCGGCATAGTCAGCCGGAACGCCATATGCAATCACCCGCATAGCTGCAGAGATTTTTTGATATGCACTAAATCCCTTTAAGCCCACATTATTTCTTCTTTGAGTAAAATACCGGTAATTTGCCTCGCAAGCTTCAACAATTTTCACAAAGAGAGATCGGCACATTCGGTACCTCCTCCGGAAGAGGTGCGGAGGATATGTAGGATTCTCCGCGAAATAGTCTTGCATCAACATCTCGTTCCCAAGATGGCGATTCCGAGGAATGCACAAACGACCGACAGTCGATCCTCGCCTCCTCTTCCGGTGCTCGTCTTCATGCTCCTTCACGGCTAGCGCCATGACTAATGTTTGCTGCGGGAAGTTCGCAAGCATGCTCTCAACATCCGAGTCGTCTGAATCGGACAAATCGGATAGCAAGAACTTCTCACACGGGGTCAACTCCATCTACACGCACACCGGCGCGTCAATCTACTACACAGCTCGCAAAAATCACAAAAAAGGGACTAACCGGTGGCGGGTGATCACGGGCGGCGACGAGGGGGTGCG
Source organism: Triticum dicoccoides (assembly GCF_002162155.2). Taxonomy (NCBI): domain Eukaryota; kingdom Viridiplantae; phylum Streptophyta; class Magnoliopsida; order Poales; family Poaceae; genus Triticum; species Triticum dicoccoides. The sequence continues at coordinate 82,971 of NW_021278222.1, read as the reverse complement.
CTCGACGGTGGTCGATCCCCGACGGCGGCGGCAACGACGGGGGGCAGCTCTTCTCGCCGGATCCAGAGGTGCGCTGCAGCGGCTCGGCGCGGGAGGGTGTGGGGCGGCCCCGGGGCGCGATTCCGCCCGCAGATATGGCCGAAATCGCCAGCGGCGGGTGGGCGGAAGCAAAGAGCGGGTGGCGGCGGAAGGAGGGGGAAAGCGCGCGGGCTGAAATGTCCCTCCCGCCAACTACTTCTCTTCGATGCAGGGCACCGCAGCCGCGAGGGGGAAACCCGCGTTTTCCCGGGTTGGGACGGAGAATTTCCGCGCCCCCTAAATTTTTTTGCGGGCCGGGGCGGGATGCGGGGTCTTATCGGGCAGGCTTTCCGGCCCGTACCCGCATTTTGGCGGTAATTTTGCGGGTCGGGGTGGATGCGGGGTCTGCTAAAGTTGCTCTAAGTTCCCCATGGCTCCTACTCTTACGCTTTGAATCTGTAGGAAGATGCATCTTGGTACTCCTATCTCATTTCAAAATCACGTGCTGGTATATTGAAGACTAGAAAGTCAATGTAAGTTGGTTTTTTAACTTTGCCCAAAGAAGTTGGGTTTTAATTCCTTGTAGCAGTACAAGGTAGGAGGTGTGTGTGAAATGAGAGAGCGGAGAAGTTTACTGACCTGCGCGGCAGAGGTGGCCGTTGGATCCATTTAATACGCCAGCTCTATTATACACATCTACAACATCGTGGCCCATTGATTTGGTCCATGCTTGCACAATGCTCTGCCGACGATTTGAGGAGCTCGATGTGCCGACCAAAACAACGTGGGTGTGTCTAGAGACGGAGGGAAAACTTCCAGAGCTGATATCATTGTAAATTTAGTTACCACTCCCTCTGTTCATGGATAAGTGTACATACAAATTTAAAGTCCATTGAAAAGATAAAAGTACTCCAACCTCATTCCTAGTAGCGCCACTTGTGGATCAAAATACCATAGATGGGAGCGGTGCAACGCACCCATGTTCCGCTATAGGATCCGGATGCGCCAAAGCCACTTGCATAATAAAGTTGATATTTTGTAACACAGAAGCGGAATACCAGTGCACCGTGCCGTACATAATACATGGTAGATTTACCCAAAAGACATGTCTTCATGTAAAGCAAATTAATCATTAAAATGCAGCTCTGGATATTGCATCAATAAAGGTGATTGAACGGTGGCCCTGCATGACCACAAGCACCGTCAGATTGGTATAGTTCACTGGTCGAGCTAACCAAATTAATGCACTCAACCACTCCACAGTCGGTCATTGTGAGAGTACATGTCGTCATTCATCCCCGCTGCACACGGTAATAAACCACACTCCACCGCTTGGTCGATCAATGGGCCCAACCCAACATCCAACCGTCTCCCAAATGTTTTAATACCGAAAAAGGCTTTCGCCCCGCTTTATAGATAAAGCAATGACCAACAACATCCAGGTACAGACGCAGACCATCACAACACACGCACATATCCAAGGCGGGATATATAGGCGCTGAGCGCAGCAACACGACCCCTAGCACTACTCGAGCACCCGGGACTCCACCAGTGAACACGCCACCACGAAAAGATGCAGCCGCATACGACGAACCGTGGGCTCCAAGACGGTGCCTTCAGGAAGGGTACGACACGGGAGCTTCGCCACCGCCTGATCCGAGGATCAAGGTTTCCCCCGGAGCCACACGACAGACACCGAGAGCCGCGACGACGCCTTCAAGAAGGGAACGAGCTACGCCGCCGCCGGTCTGTCCGAAGAAAGAGCAGGTTTTCACCCCGGCCAATACTCACTGCCATCGAACGCCGCACCCCGACAACCACGCCGCCCACACGGCCATGACCACCGGGCAGCACCAAGCGACGGGCTCTGCCCGTGAGCACCGCGCAACCACCACCAGGGCCGCCGCCCCGGAATCCAAGACCTAGGAACCACCACAACCGACACCCGCCGCTACCTCAACGGAAGAGACGATCGGATCCCGGGGCACACAAGTCCATCGATTCGTCCTACAGCACCGGGCGCGAGACTAGCTTGGTCCTGCTGCCGAGCGCGAGACGAGCTCGGTCCTGCTGCCGGGCGCGAGACGGACTCGGTCCTGCTGCCGGGCGCGAGACAAGGAGGTCCTGCTGCCGGGCGCGAAACAAGGAGGTCCTGCTGCCGGGTGCGAGACAAGCACAGTCCCGCTGCCCGAGCACGGGACTAGCGATGGGTCGCAGCAGGGAGAGGGCCATCCCACCGACGAAGAGGGGTCGAAGCTCTTCACAGGCCGCTCACCAACGGGCCGACGCCGAAGAAGTCCGGCCGCCGCCGTGAGACGATCTTGACCACCGCCATGAGCCACCACCACGCTGTGGTAGCCCACATCCCCGCCGAGCACAGCCCGCGGCACCTGCCATCGCCGGATCGTCCGGGGGCCGGCAGGTCCACCACCACCAGGGAGCGCTGCAGCAGGGGAAACCACCGGAGCAGGCCACCACCAGGGCCCACGAGAGCCGCGGCGGATCTGGGCCGAGCCCACACGCCGCCGCCGCCGGGATCAGGGCACGCCCCCAGCCTGACCCAGCCACTCGTGCCGCCGCCAGCAAGCCACGCCCCCGTCACGGGCCGCCATTGCTGCGCCGCCACGCCCTGGGCCAGCGTCGCGCCGCCGCACAACACGGATGGCCCGCGCCATCCAGCGCCGCGCGGTGGAGGAAGAGGCCCCGCCGCCACCCGATCTGGCCGGGCTTTGCCCGCCAGCACGCTGGGGCGGCGGCGAGGGGAGGGAGAAACGAGGAGGGGGCCGCTGAGTATGCTGAGGTCACGAATACATATGAATAAAGGCTCCGATCTGATCTTCATGTGAGGGAGAAAGGCGTGCGTACGCTGAGCTAGCTCTGCATGGCCAGGCACTATTGTACTACTACTATGGTTGTTTTTACTTTCACTCCCTTTGTGTAGAACCGAGATTTTATTGTATGTTTTACCATGTACACTTCCAGTATATTGTTTATACTTATAATCATTTCTCCACATAACAACCGTGAGATACGACAGAAATAAAGTGAATGCAGAGGATCTCTTACGGGTTTAAATTTTAAGAGATGTGATGAGCATTATATTTGAGTCATACTGGTAGTAAAACTGCTATTTATTAGCCATTTGTCAGCAGACACTGGTAAGGTAACTGGGCATTGCAACTGGAAAAATTGTAGAAGTAATATATGATAGACAAGTAATTTATGTCGATCATGTCCCTCACCTTTGTTTTTTTCCGACGAAGACTGAATTTAATGACTCAAAATGAAGCATTGAGATAATACAAACACAATGAGCTCCACAGATAGAATGAACACAGCCAAGATGAAGGCACACACACACACACACACACACGCACGCACGCACGCGCGCACGCACACACACACACACAAATTTGCTGGCCAATAAAGAAGGCATAAAAGACCCAAGTTATGCCGAAGCGAGCAAAAAATGAAAGTGCAAAGCATTCAAGTCCACTATCGACAAACTACAATAATGACCATATTCTTACCAACCCCAAAGCGTGCCATTGATAGTAGTAGGAGTAGTAGTGGTGGTGATGGTAGTGGTAGTGATAGTGATAGTGGTTGTAGTAGTGGTAGCGTCTCCCCCTCAGAAAATATGGATCTACCCGATCCATAAAGAAAACAACCACCACTTTTAGGACATTTTTACAATTCTCTTTCACTTGCATTTTCTTTTGTGTAGAACCGAGATTTTATTGTATGTTTTACCATGTACACTTCCAGTATATTGTTTATACTTATAATCATTTCTCCTGATATTTTATTCCACATAACAACCATGAGATACGACAGAAATAAAGTGAATGCAGAGGATCTCTTACGGGTTTAAATTTTAAGAGATGTGATGAGCATTATATTTTAGTCATACTGGTAGTAAAACTGGTATTTATTAGCCATTTGTCAGCAGACACTGGTAAGGTAACTGGGCATTGCAACTGGAAAAATTGTAGAAGTAATATATGATAGACAAGTAATTTATGTCGATCATTTCCCTCACCTTTGTTTTTTTCCGACGAAGACTGAATTTAATGACTCAAAATGAAGCATTGAGATAATACAAACACAATGAGCTCTACAGATAGAATGAACACAGCCAAGATGAAGGCGGGCACACACACACACACGCGCGCGCGCGCGCGCACACACACACACAAATTTGCTGGCCAATAAAGAAGTCATAAAAGACCCAAGTTATGCCGAAGCGAGCAAAAAAATGAAAGTGCAAAGCATTCAAGTCCACTATCGACAAACTACAATAATGACCATATTCTTACCAACCCCAAAGTGTGCCATTGATAGTAGTAGGAGTAGTAGTGGTGGTGATGGTAGTGGTAGTGATAGTGATAGTGGTTGTAGTAGTGGTAGCGTCTCCCCCTCAGAAAATATGGATCTACCCGATCCATAAAGAAAACAACCACCACTTTTAGGACATTTTTACAATTCTCTTTCACTTGCATTTTCTTTCGTGAAGGCTCGCTCTCGTTTTTCTTACATCCTTCCCTTTTTTCTTGAGAAACGTATATGTGGCTACTGTTGTTTTGCCAGTCTGTCTGTCCTCAGTGATGAACTCTCGCTAACCGCACCCTATAGGGATCATCGAATCGATAGCAATAAGCCCTATTTCAAGAGGTTCGTATAAAGAACGCTTGGAAATTATAGATGAACATGTGTGTGTTTTGAGTTGCTTGATCCACGGGATCACTTTGTAAAGAAAGCACGTGATATGATGTATAAATAAGAAAACACAACGTGTGGGTAGCAACAAGTTATTTCATGTTGTACTTGAGAGGTTTATTCACCTCCTATAGTACTACTATCAGTTACACGTTTTTTTTATTTCATGTCATTTTTACTGAAAATTTAAAAAGGTATATATGGCATTGTATATATATGTTGCATCTATGTTATCACTTATTTTTGTGGTTTCAGTTAATCTTACAAACTATCTATATTAACAACCATTTTTTGTTTTATGGTAATCACACACTAATTACTCCATGCTCCACAAGGCCCATCCGCAGTTAGCCCCAACGTTTCCCTATCTCTCCCCAATTAACTCCCCC
>NW_021278222.1:74857-77455 GCF_002162155.2 Triticum dicoccoides | reverse complement strand
TATATGGCAGAAAATCTCCTTCATCACCCCAATTAATTCCCCTACCAACTGATTTTCCATGACTTTCTTTATCTTCTACGACAGATTATCTCCATCTTCTACACCAAACAAATGCATCCTGGAGATGTGAAACTTCAGGTCGTGTGCCATGGAGAAGGTGGTCATCAACTAACCTAAAGAACCCGCACAGAATGGCCAACGAGATCTTCATCTACAGGTACACCGAGTCCTTGCATAGTCAGAGCCGGAACGCCATGAACTTGAACGGCAACGCGTTGCATAACGTCCGGTTGTCGCCGATCCACCGCTTGCAGGAAGATAGCAGTGTCGGATCCCCAATTGTACTCGATCCGCCCCCGTGGAGAAGGGCACGTAATTCACCATGCGCCGACACGCATTTTGGTGTCGTTCGGGAGCACCTTCCCTTCGATGGTGCTGATGACGCCCATGAGCCGGTAACTAATCCCTTACCTTAATACCTAATTATATCTATCAAAATTACCACACGGGGCTGTTAATATTTCTTCATGGACCTGTGTGTCGGCTCATACAGGTGGAGTTCCTTATGTATCTCCCACTCTCATGCCAGTTGATTCATGTCAGGTTGTTCCTACATGGTTTGCCGATTGTTTTTTGACACACATATTTGAAGGAGTATCCGTATTATTTGCTATCCCAACGATGCATGGTCACTGTTTGTTCTTCTGTATTGTTATCAAATTGTCTTATCTAATTTAATACTCATGCTTCTTTGTAGGGAGGTGCTAGATGACTCCACACAAGCTTTGAAGCCCTGGATTGAAACCAGGAGCGTAAATGCGTATTTAGTTTCCTCTGCTCCGTAAAAAAAATGTGTTTTCTCTATTATGCATTTGATTTCTAAGGTAGTGTTATTTCCACTCAACTTTTTTAAATTTGGTTGATTGTGCTCTGGCAGATTGTCTTAATGACTCCATGTATCACTGGTGCGGTTAAAAAAGCGTTGGATGTGTATCATAGTACATAGTCCCAATAGCAGCGGCATGGCGCACACATATTCCAAATTGGATCCGGGTGCACCAAAGTGGCCAAGCCACTTTCGAAATATTGTTTATACTTTACTTAGTGCTATGTACGTATGGCTATTTACCCGAAATTCTTCTCTTCATATAATTAAATCAACAATCAAAATGCAGATCTGAATATGGTATTAATGAATTTTTAAAATGTGACAAGGGGAAAAGGTAAGACAAGGTAGTTACTCCCAAGCCCTGTACGACCAATATCACATGCACCCATGAGACTGGTATAGTTCACTTGTCGACCTCACCATCATCAATACACTCAACTACTCCACAGTTGGTCATTGTGAGTACGATGTCTTTGTGAACATAATTATTAAAAAACATAGTATCATATTTTTGTTCATATTTTTTATTGGGTTTTGAATTTCTGTGCCCATATCATCTAACTTTCCCCACTTTTCCCCTCCACCACTCGCCTCATTCTCACAAAAGCCAAAACAGAGCTTTGTCGCCGGTCAAACCAGTTGATAGTTACCGCTCAGTTACTGACATGTGGGGCCACAGTTCTTTGGATATGCGGGCCGCGTATGGTAGGTGGTCCATGGTTGTGACCGCTTATGACGAAGTGGGATCTGGGATATGTGAGCTATCACTTTCTTTTGCCTAAAATAGCCTAGCCCCGAGTGAGCAGCCGCATCCCCACTCTCTGCCGATGTCGTTGTTCGCGTAGCAGTCCCGCGCCGCCATGCCCTAGCAGTCCCGCCACCTACTCGACCGTATGCCTTAGCTCCAATGGTGAAGCGATCTGGTGATACATCGCAGCTAGCAGGAACCATCCGATATAGTTGGGCGACATGCACGTTTCTAATAGGAACCCTAGTAATTAGGAACATTCGATTGAACTGGCGATTGGGCGATTGAATTGTTGTTCGTTGAGCTGCTCCAACTTGCAAACGTTATGCAAGTCTTTTTAGGATTGGATTCGTGATAGTGGCAGCTAGTTTAATAAAAATATAAATTATGATCCGTTCATAGGAGCCCATTTTAGGTTATGTGGTAATTTCGATCCTTATAATCGATTTCTTTTTTAATAATTTGATTTGCAAATTTTGTCTTTAATAGATGCTAGTTGTACTTGGACGGAAGAGAGAAATGGAAGAATTTTGTGCTGGAGGCGAGGAGTTGTTGGCCGAGTGCAAGGAAATATGCTCCTGGTTTCCAAGCAAAAAAGCCCTCGAGTTGCACTCGCTGGGCTAACCTTTGAAGTGACATCAGTCGAACTGGAGCGGATGATTCCTGAAGAAAAGGGCACAATATCAATGGAGGTTCTCCTTTGGTGAATGGCAGAAGCGATGGATTCGTCGGATCCTCAACAACGAGCATGCTGGTACGATTATCGCTCCCGCCTCTCGTCAGCAAATCCACAGCCGGAAGGAATGGTGAATTTGCGTATTATTGACATCATCGACGAGGAAACTTAATAGGAGGATGCCGACGATGAGGAGGACGAAGATGATTCTGACGTGGAGGAGGAGGGAGAGGATTCTGATAAGGAGGATGAGGGGGAAGAGGATTCTGACAAGGAGGAGGAGGA
>NW_021278222.1:69636-74574 GCF_002162155.2 Triticum dicoccoides | reverse complement strand
GGAGGAAGAGGGTTCTGACGACGAGCAGGAGCAGGAGGAGGATTCTGACAAGGAGCGGGTGGAGGATGCAGTAGTTGACAACTACCGGGGTGTTTGGAGATCATCGTCCAGGAGGAGGTTGCCGAAAGGGTGTGCTATCAGGGGATATGAAGGTCATCGCTCGTCCTTCGTTGGTAAACACGATCTGACCATTCCAGTGCACGGCGAGGATCAGAAGATGCATGACCAGGAGTTGTTGGAGGCTGATGCCAGGAAGAATCTACCGCTGCTTAGCTTGGAGGCCAAGCTGAGCTGCAACACTATCCCGATAGTGGAGGAGTAGCATGTGATCATGGCTCAGTTTCAGCGGGTGGCTCGTTGATACTTCCACCATCAGGTGGCTCGTTGATACTTCCATTTTGCATCATGTTTTCCTATAGATATTTATCGCATTATGGATTGTTATTTCACTTTATGATAATAGTCTTGTGTTTTTTCTCTCTTATTTTGCAAGTTTCACATAAAGAGGGAGATGGCCGGCAGGTGGAATTCTGGACCAGAAAGGGCTATATCAAAAGATACCTATTCTGCACAACTCCAAATAACCTGAAAATTGACGGAGATTTATTTTGAAATATATAAAATATGCTGGAGAAAGAATACTAGAAGGGGACCCACCAGGAAGCGAGAAGCCTAGGGTGCGCTCCCTACCCCCTAGGGAGCGCCCCCAAGGTTGTAGCGCCCCTGCTAGGCCTCCAGGGACCATCTTCTCCTATATGCTGCCATTTGACCTAGAAAAATATTGGAAGAAGGGTTTCGAGATGAAGCACAGTCGTCTCGAGGCGGAATCTGGCAGGAGCACTTATGCTCTTCGGCGGAGTGATTCCGCCTTCAAAACTTCCCTTCGAGAGGGGGAAATTGAAGCAATCGTCATTACCAACAATCCTCTCATTGTGAGAGGACCAATCTTCATCAACATCTTCAAATGCACCATCTCATCTCAAACCCTAGTTCATCTGTTGTATTCAATATTTATCTCAAAACTTCACATTCATACCTGTGGGTTGCTAGTAGTGTTGATTACATCTTGTAGTTAATGCTAGTTGGTTTATTTGGTGTAAGCTTATATGTTCATATCCTTAATGATATTCAATACCCCTATGATCTTGAACATGATCATGATTTGTGAGTAGTTATTTTTATTCTTGCGGACATGGGAGAAGTCTTCTCGTAAGTAATCATGTGAATTTGTTATTCGTTCGATATTTTGATGATATGTATGTTGTGATTCCCTTAGTATTGTTATGTGAACATGAACTACATGACACTTCAACATCATTGGGCCTAATGGAATGCATTGTGGAGTAGTAATTAGATGATGGTTTGCTAGAGTGATAAAAGCTTAAACCCTAATTTATGTGTTATTCCGTAAGGGCTAATTTGGATCCTTATGTTTCATGTTATGGTTAGATTTATCTTAATTCTTCTTTCGTAGTTACGAAAGCTTGTGAGAGGGGGTAATCATAGTGGGAGGCTTGTTCAAGTAAGAACAACACCGAAGCACCGGTCCGCCCACATATCAAATTATCAAAGTAAAGAACGTGAATCAAGTAAATATGATGAAAGTGACTAGATGAAATTCCCGTGTGTCCTCTAGAGTGCTTTACTTGATATAAGAGATTGTACCGGTATGTCCTTTGCTACAAAAAGGGTTGGCCTACCTTGGTGCACCTTAGTTACAATTGCTGCTTGTTGCTCGTTACAAAATTATCTTGCCACCAAACTATCTGTCACAGATAATTTCAGTGCTGGCAGAAAATACCTTGCTGAAAGCCGCTTGTCATTTTCTTCTGCTCCTCGTTGGGTTCGACACTCTTATTTGTCGAAAGGACAACGTTTGATACCCTATACTTGTGGGTCATCACCCGTCATCTTAAGTGTCTCCAACCCCCTTCTAGCTAGTTTTGAGGACCAGGCATGTGGATTCCTAGTGTTAACTGAAAATAATATGATGTTGTCGTACTATGATTTGGTAAGCTTAATCATGTCGTTAACTTTTGTTTGAATGTTCTTACTAAGTTGGTGTATGCTACCTTTAGGAATTCCAATGTTAATTGGCTTTTACATGTTCAAAAACAGTGCAGCATACAAACTTACCAAAAAATAGCAACATGCAAAAATAACTAACAACAGGTCTAACATAGAATGAGAGTATCATGCACTGGCACAGCTTACCAAAAAAGGGGCAACATATACATAAGTAGTCCAAAAAGATGCAACATGTATATAAGTACTCCAAAACGGTGCAACACGTACGTAAGTAGCCAAAAAACCGCAACATGTCCAAGGGAGGTCATTGCCATAGGGCGCCGGTGCCCGGCACCGCGGTGGCGGCTCCAATTCCAGAGCAGCGGCAGCCTCCAACTCCTGCGCAGGCTCCAAGTCTGGCGCCTGCTCCAACTCACTGGGCTCGAGCCCCTACTCCAACAACTCCAAGCTTGGGCTCGCATCGTTCGAGCTGTCTTGTAACCATAGGGAAGTTGAGGAGGAGGACGCTGAGGAGGAGGTGGCCTTCAAGGCGATGCAGGAGTACCTCGACGTCCATGACATGGAAGACGAGGCAGAGGAAGATGTGTTGGCTCCTGCATTATGCTGGTGTGCTCACTGCCCATGCGAAGCTAGCCCTGCGCTCGGTGCAGCAGCATCTCGAGTAGGCGGTGCTAGCCGTGTCTCCGTCCACATCGTAGCTAGAGGGTGCTAGGCGCTGGGAGCCTGAAGAACAGGAGGGCCACCAATCTGCGTGCAGCGGCCGCCCTTGAGGCGGAAGGTGAGGGACCATACGTCGTCATCCTATCCTCCCATGATGACAAAGACCATAATGACGACGACGACTATGGCAGCATCGTCCTTTTGGATGATCAAGACAAGTAGCCTATGTCGACGCCGGCCAGCCATCTTATGTCGCCCCTGTTAAAATTTCGTGCTTGTTAAGCTTATCTGAATCTCAGAATATCTGAATCCGATGTGTTTTACACTGCCGCATTCTTTCTTTCCACGGTCACTGATTCGTGAGCCCTTTTGTAATGTACGATCGCAAGAAAATATTAGGTTATATAGCTGAGGCTCTGCAAAAATAAGCACAGAGACGAACCAAGTGGAATGGCTCGCACTATGCATAGTCAACGATTGTTCTGGTGTTCGACCCCCATGGGCGCCATTATATTCCACCCTTTATTTTGCAAATAAATCAGACACTGACATGTATGTTCTAGGATGTTCGACGCATCATTCATTCAACTATTTTTCCCTAATAAACTAGATGCCGACAGGTGGGTCTTGGGTGCTCCACGCAAACCAAATGCTGATAGGTGGGTCCTGGGTGCTCCACGTGTTAGTATGTGCATCAGGTGGTCAACTACATTGACCCAACGGAAACGCTCCGTTTTGGGCATTTTTGACTGTCAGACGAATGATGAAGGGGAAAAGTGAGGGACCTTAGTTGGGTGGGGAAAAACTGAGAAGTACTAAGCAATGAGGGCACAACAATAGATTAAAATAATCAGTAAATGCATGAAAAATAACAAATAAAGTCAGAAAGGGTTGTATATTGATGATGTGGCTTTGAATGGTACATTTTGAACACAGAAAAACTATGGAGTTCAAATAAGTTTAAAAAAATAATATCCCTCTGTAACAGACGAGTTTCGGTATGAAACTCTGATACTTCGAAGGAGATTGTCTGTTTTGTACACGAAGTGCATCTAGTTTTTGCCGTAACCCTCTGTACTTTCTTGCACATGCTATGTGGGTGAAATGATGATACCATGCCAACTTGGAACCTTTTCAGAGTTCATTTCAAATGCTTTTCAATTTCATGGTCTTATAGCTCAAAATAATCAGTAAATGCATGAAAAATAACAAATAAAGTCAGAAAGGGTTGTAAATTGATGATGTGGCTTTGAATGGTGCTTTTTGAACACATAAAACTAGGAGTTCAAATAAGTTCAAAAAAATGAAATCCCTTTGTAACAGACGAGTTTCCGTATGAAACCCTGATACTTCGTAATAGATTGTCTGTTTTGTACACGAAGTGCATCCAGTTTTTTCCGTAACCCTCTGTACTTTCTTGCACATGCTATGTGGGCGAAATGATGATACCATGCCAACTTGGAACCTTTTCAGAGTTCATTTCAAATGCGTTTCAGTTTCATGGTCTTATAGCTCAAAATAATCAGTAAATGCATGAAAAATAACAAATGAAGTCAGAAATAAAATAAAATAAAATAAGTAAGTAATTTGAAACAAAATAATATAAACTTTAATAAAAGAGATATGTAGAAACAAAATAAAATGAAAAAAATAAACTTTAGTAACATAAATAAAATTTATGAAACTAAAATTATCAAAGTATTTTCTGTCAAAACATTATAAGCAACCTCTAGTATTATTGAAACTAAAATTATATAAAATTGATACAACTAAAATTATCAAAGTATTTTCTGTTCAAAAGCATTAAAACCAAAAAGAATTTTCATAAAGAACTTTTTTTCTTAGAAACTTTAATAGCAAAAAGAATTATCATAAAATAAAATTAGTATGTAATTATAAACAAAATAAAATAAAATAAATAAGTATTTTGTTGTAAGTAGAAACAAAACAAAATAAATAAAGCAAAAAAGAAAAAAAATAGGAAAAAATAAAAAAATTGCCACCAACTGAGCCAGCACGGCCTGAATACAACTAGAAACCCATCCATTGGCCCGAATTCAGGCCCCCAGAAGGCCCATCAGGCATAGCAGTAACAATTACACCCGTAAGCCTGGAATGGAGAGGAGCTCGAGAGGGGTGCGTCAGTGGGGCTTATAAACCACTGCGCGCCCCTCTCAACTAGCGAGGTGAGACTAAACTTTCGCCGCGACGCGAGCAGCACAAGGGCCTTTGGTCCCGGTTGGTGGCACC